>NW_019739005.1:348134-453999 GCF_002891405.2 Cryptotermes secundus
AGCATTTGAACCTTGCGTCTTCAAGAAATCTATTATGATGTCAAGTTCAGTTATCTGTGCTTGTGTTGGTTGTTTGCCCAGGGGTATGGGTATAAGAGGAATTCTGTTCGCTCTGATAACGTAAGCCCTTACTATAGGACGTATCTGCTCAGTTGTCACGGTACGAATATCTTCTCCTCGTATCTTCAACTGGAGTAGCACGTAAATTACTGGAATTTCCACTCCATCAATCACAATTTTACCTGTAACCCCTGGATGGTTTCGCAAATGCTCTGTTACATAGAGCAGCGTGACGTCTTCATATCCGCTTATATTCCGGTTTTGTGATTCACTTTCAAGTTTCTTCTCATAAACCTCATAGAGCTGAATTATTTCCCACAGATCCACCACCGTTAATGAATGAATGTCTCCCCCTTGTAAAAGTGCCACAGTCAATATAAAGTCTACAGAGATTCTCGTTCCGTTGAACGCAATTTCACCTGTCGCACCTTCACCCAGGAATTTCAAATACTTCAATATTTTACGCAGGTCTGTTTTCTCTTTCGCTGGCAGTTTATTTAGTTTATCTGTTTCATTGACGTAAGCATGTATGATGCGCCACAACTCTTGGGCCGTTAAATTCTTTACGTTTAGTCCATGTTGGGCCAGATAGTTTAGAATGAACCGTACAGATATTCTGTGTCCGCTGAGTATGAATGAGCCCACAGCGTTCGATCCTTGCGCCTTTAAGAAATCTATTATAGCCCTGAGTTCAATTTTCTGTTCTTCTGTTGGCTGTTTGCCCAGGGGTGAAGGTGTAGGAATGTATTTACTTATGTAGGCATCTATAATTTTGTATAACTGCTCGATAGTGACGTTACGAATATCTTGTCCATGTTTCTTCAACTGGTTCAGTACGTAAGTTACTGGAATTTTCACTCCATCTATGACAATATCACCCGTCACGTCTTTATGCTTCCGCAAATACGTTATTGCATAGAGCAGTGTGACTTGTTCATCCTTGCTTATATTCCGGTTCTGTGGTTCACTCTCAAGTTTCTTCTCATAAATCTCATAGAGCTGTATTATTTCCCACAGATCTTCAACAGTTAATGAATGTATGTCTCCGTCTTGTAGAAGTACGACAGTCAATATAAAGTCTACAGAGATTCTCGTTCCGTTGAACGCAATTTTACCTGTCGCACCTTCACCCAGGAATTTCAAATACTTCAATATGTTATCCAGGTCTGTTTTCTCCTTCGCTGGCAGTTTATTCAGTTTATCTATTTCATTGACGTAAGCATGTAGAATGCGCCACAGCTCTTGGGCCGTTAAATTCTTTATGTTTCGTCCATGTTGGGCCAGATACCTTAGAATGAACCGTATAGATACTCGGTATCCGTTGAATACGAATGAGCCCGTAGCGTTTGAACCTTGCGTCTTCAAGAAATCTATTATGATGTCAAGTTCAGTTATCTGTGCTTGTGTTGGTTGTTTGCCCAGGGGTATGGGTATAAGAGGAATTCTGTTCGCTCTGATAACGTAAGCCCATACTATACGACGTATTTGCTCAGTTGTCACGGTACGAATATCTTCTCCTCGTATCTTCAACTGGAGTAGCACGTAAATTACTGAAATTTCCACTCCATCAATCACAATTTTACCTGTAACCCCTGGATGGTTTCGCAAATGCTCTGTTACATAGAGCAGCGTTACGTCTTCATATCTGCTTACATTCCGGTTTTGTGATTCACCTCCAAGTTTCTTCTCATAAACCTCATAGAGCTGAATTATTTCCCACAGATCTTTCACCTTCACTTTCTCGATGTTTCCCCCGTTTATATTCACAGCCGTCAGAATGAAGTCTATCGAGATGCGATGGCCATCGAATTCAATTTCTCCCTTCGCGTTCTCAAGTCGCAGTTTTAAATACTTCAGAATTTTCTGTAAGATGTTTTTCTGGTTCTTAGACAGTTCCTTCTTGTGACCGTGGCCCTGTCTACCGCCGTCATCATGATCATCACCATCATCATCACCACCTTTCCCACCGTCACCATATCCAGGATTTTGACCACTGTGTTGCTTGCCTCCCGCGACGCCCGTTTCATATTCTGGGGCAGCTCCAACTTCAACGTTAATGGCCAATGCTGTGAAAGCGAGTAACAGCCAAACCTGTAAAAGCAGAAGGTTTGTCAGGATTGGAATATTCGCCCTGAAAAGGAGGCAGTAAGATCCTCCGAAACCTGTTGGACTACAAGATGTAGTATCCAAGAAGACTACAACCTAAATACATTGCAGTATGTTTACCCCATGGAGTTATTTCCACTCTTTCACTAAAGTGTAAACCTCCCCCCGTTTGTGAGTGATCTGCACCCCTCCAGGGTGGGAATGTAGGCGTTCTCTTCTGGACAGCACCCTGCCCCATCGGATGGAATGGGCACCCGGGGGTAAATCGCCGTTCACGTGTCGAGGATAAGAATGCGTGGAGCAGTATCTCCATTCTCCCATGCATGTTTATGGCGTGGTGCTTAATTAAGCACAAGCAGAGCTTATCTTATACTAGAATCCAGGCGAACAGCATGGCCAAGCAGGGACTTCGCCCCCTCCAGTACTCGGATGGCTCAGCCGAACTTTAGTAATATATTTCTTACATCCTTATAACATTCATTTGCATACAGGATGCAACTTCACGCTTCCGTATTTGCAATGGACGCATTACTTGATATACGTATGTTGAACCGTTATGCATATTTCTGGTTTATCTGATCCGAACTACAAGTACAACCCATCATAAATCTCTCTGAACTGTGATACCGCGAGAGGACAACTGTGAGGGCCTCGTTTTCCAATATTCGCACACATAAGTTGCAAATATGCCCGTCCTTGCTTCGAAACTTGTGCCTGTCCGTGCGCTTATTCATGTAACTACTTGAGAATCGCTAAACAGATTTTCATGAAATTTGTTATCCTGAAGTTTGTTGACCCGCTCCAGAATGCTATAGCGCAGGGATGAGAAGGCGACTCGTTCCCAGCGGAGTGCCAGTTGAACGGTTATGTACGCGTGAGTGCTGGGTGCCAGTAAACGTACGAGTAACGGGTATTGTCCTCTCAGGTTTGCCGGTCTGCTAAGGAATTCTCTAGTCTCGACAGCCTCTCTGGTCTAGTGGTCACAGTTCCTCGCTACAGATCCAGATATCCGGGTTCGATTCCCGGCGCTACCAGATTTTCTGGGAAATAGTGCATCTGGAACACGGTCCACTCAGCCTCGTGGGGATAATTGAGGAGCTATTTAAAGGGAATAGTGGTTCCGGTCTAGAAAACCGAAATTAACGGCCGTGGGGATCCGTTGCGCTGACCATGCAATACTCTCTATCCGCTAAAGTTAGCACTTATTTCGCCGACAAGCGGCGGTCGCTCGGTCAGTATAGTTTACTTGCGGACTAAAAACCACGGAGTTTATTTGTTTTTTGTTTGTTTGTTTGTTTGTTGATCTCTAGTCTCATGTTGTAACGGGTGTAGCTCCGGCAGGAGATGAAGCAACTTATGCAACAACTTCGCACTAACACCATCACGATTTCACTCAAGGTATTATTTGCTGTTCCTTAATACTGTGGTTATTATTGTAATATTCGCGATCTCCAGTATTCTCCTAATTTTGACTAAGTGAACTTTGTATAATGTTCAACAATGAACAGGCTGTGGT
Organism: Cryptotermes secundus; assembly: GCF_002891405.2. NCBI lineage: Eukaryota > Metazoa > Arthropoda > Insecta > Blattodea > Kalotermitidae > Cryptotermes > Cryptotermes secundus. The sequence continues at coordinate 351,817 of NW_019739005.1, forward strand.
TGTGACGACGTGATGCAGGTTTACGCCCCCAAAATTCGGAAGTTGGAAGGCGAATAACTTTGGTGAGTGAGTTCTCCCACGTTGCGAGCGTTTTCTAGCCCAAACTCCCAAGAGGAAGCTCATCCCTGAAACAGGGCTTATTGGTCTGTTTCAGAATTTGGGAACCCACAAGAAATGGTACAGAGTTGCTGGGCGATTTTAGCTTTCACAGTTTCAACGGTACTCTTGACAGGAGCTTTCCTTCGGTTTTCAACATCCCATTTTTAGTTTATAGCTTCCACTAGCTGTTAGATTAGCAAACCCATTCCGCTGTAGCTAAAACAGCAAAAATTCCAGTAAATGTAGCAGATGCTACACGCTCTCCTCCCAGCAGGAATGGGCTTCGCAAAACTGTGACTGTCTGCTTACTCCCTTCTTGTAACTCTCATCTTACCTTAATTCTAATGAGCGATATACAAATTAGAATATACAAACTATAATTTTGCCTGTGGTTCTGTGTGAGTGTGAAACTTGGTCTCTGACATTAATGGAGGGACAGAGACTGAGGGTGTTTGACAACAGCGTGTTGAGGGGAATATTTGGACCGAAGAGGGATGAACTGACAGGAGGTTGGAGAAAACTGCATAATGAGGTTATTCATAACTTGTACTCTTCTCCAAGTATAATTAGAATGATCAAGTCAAGGAGGATGAGGTGGGGAGGACATGTAGCACGAATGGAGGAGACGAGGAATGCATATAGGATATTGATGAGAAAGGCAGAAGGAAAGAGACCGCTGGGAAGACCAAGGCGTAGGTGGGTCGAAAATATTAAAATGAATCTTAGAGAGACAGGATGGGATGGTATGTTGTGGTATGGATTGGATAGATCTGGCTCAGGATAGGGACCAGTGGAGGGCTCTTGTGAACACGGTAATGAACTTTCGGGTTCAATAAAATGATGGTAAATTCTTGAGTGGCTGCACAATTGTTGGTTTCTCTAGAAGGGCTCAGCTCCATGAGTAAGTGTTTCTTTTATTGCTAGTGGGGTGGGACTAAGTCCCTTGTACTGCGGCCACTTCTGGTCTATTGTACCAGCCCCAGATGATAGGTGAGGGTGATTGTGGAGCAGTTGGTGGAATGAAGATTGGCAGGGGAAACCGAAGTACTCGGAGGAAACCTGCCACAGCGCCATTTTGTCCACCACAAATCCCACTTGACCAGACCCGGGATCGAACCCGGGCCGCCACGGTGGGAAGCCAGCGACTAACCGCTTGAGCTATGGCGCGGCCTATGTAAGTAAGTAAGTAAGTAAGTAAGTAAGAAAGATCGCACTGTAGACCCGAATTCGGAACGTGATCAACTGGAATCTCAGCGTGGCTTTGTCTGTTCTGTTGTGTGCTTCAGTCCCTTGAGGTAAATGCCGGGAGAGTCTCTGTCAGCTCCCATCTCCATGTGCCCCGAGCTTCTGACAACATCGCCAAGCGGCCCACAAGACAACTGTCTGCTTGGTAAGTCAAAGGCATATTCGCCCCGATGCTTCATTAATTAAGCACCTTGATATGAAGAGATAAGGTGGAGTGGAGTTATAGCTCCACCATTCTTATCCTCGGCACTAGATGGGCTGAGTGGTCAGCTTTTCGCCCCGGCCGCTTTACCCAACAATAAATCACCCCCGATACCCACTGGGTGTGTGGGCCCCAGAACTACACATTCACTCACTCCCTCACTTTACAGAATCGCGCACGCATGCGTGTATATTAGATCCACATTAGAGATACTTGTATGAAATCGAAGAGGACGAGACGGTCCGGGCGTGTAGCATGCATGAGACAGATGCATACAACAATTTGGTTGGAATGCCTAACCTGAAAGTAATACTTTACAAGACATTGGGGCAAATGGGGAATAATATTAAAATGGATCTTATAGTAATGTGTGACAGGATGTGAATTGGATTCAGCAGGCAAATAGCGGTTTCTGTGAACATGGTAATGAAGCTTCGGCTTCGGTAAACGGCCGAGGGATTCTTGAGTAGCTGAGCGACCGTTACATATATAAGAATGATTACGTTCCAGGGAATTTATATGGATGCCTCCGTAACGGAGCTGGCCAAGGAGAATTATTACGAATGATCGTGAAATGCGAATTTAAGTTGACTTACCAGGAAATAAAGTACTCACGAAATTACGCTTATTTACGCTATTGCATTTTATTTGTAAGAAACTTGACGGGTACTCACTGTCCATGTTAAGGTGCCCATGTTGCTCAAGCGCTCTTCCTCTGCGAACACTGAAAGCTTGAAGCACGATGATTGCTCCAATGGGAGGACGTCCGTATTTAAGGGGTTACTTGCCCTTATCGCCAATTTTTGCGACACACACGAAGTTTCGTATCTACGAAAATAGGCAATATTTTCCCATGGGCGTAATTGCAGGTCAGTACAAATAGATAAACCTGCTGACTTGTATGAGAATTCAGCATTCACGTGTAAGGTCGTGATAATGACATGATAGACGGCAAGGTCTGGGGGAATCCTGTGGCTAGCCAGTAATTTAGCGGTAGATAGTGTCTTATGGGTAGACAAATTTAAAATGAAAATGACGTGTGAGATAGAGACATGTGATGGCTAACAAGATCCGGGAGTTCCACTGGCCGGGAAGCCACGAAGGATGGACGTATAGAGTCCAGTGTCGGAACATTTTTTATTCGACCCACCGCTCAGTCTCAGTGTGAAACTTCACGCAACTCCTAGTCTCAGAATCAGACTTCACGCACTGCTCAGTCTCAGAATCAGACTTCACGCACTGCTCAGTCTCAGAATCAGACTTCACGCACTGCTCAGTCTCAGGGTGAAACTTCACGCATCGCTCCTTCTCAGAATGAAACTTAACTCATACCCTGGTCTCAGGCCCCAATCTCAGGGTGCAATTTCACACACCCGTTTTCAGAGGAGACTTGCCTGTTACGTCAAGTTCGCCCTGTTGTTCATTCCAAATAGGAGATTCATATTCCCTGCGCCGTTTGGGGCCTATCTTCATTGGTTGCATCCTGCTGTGTGTTTCAGACATATGTAGCAGTTAGGTTAACCGTCTCACAACAAACATTATTGATATTAATGTTTTATAACAGGCCCCTTATTCCTGCCACATGTTTCGGCCGTGCAAGGCCTTCATCAGGCAGTTATACACAGGATTATATGCAATTACTGAACTACCGGTATGGATCCATACCAGTGCGACGTGTCGTATTACATACTGAGAGAAAAATTTTCTTGCCTGAAGCTGGAAAGTATTACAATTAAAATAAGATGAAAAATAAGATAAAATATAAAATGCATATAAAAATGGAATATTTTGAATTGTTTCATTTTGGTCCGTTACACTATCAATCACCAATTGTCAATAGAATTTCCGTCAAGTGCAACAATATATATTTTGGTCACTTATTTATCTCATCTGCCTTACATGTTTCGGTTCCAAGGAACCATCTTCAGAGGCACTTACAACAAATCATGAAAACACTGGCACAGCTCAACATCCACAGTATGTAGTTATTTGTGGAAACTATTACATATATCGGAGTGTAAAGCACAACACTTTCCAGTATCTTGAATGCAGGTATTGCACTTGCATCTAAAAAACCACCCTCGAACCGAGTCGTCAACGTTAAAATTTAAAGTTAAAAAACGTTCAAATAAAATATTCAGGCTCCTTCTTGGTGAATCGTCCCAATGGGGGGAGGCGTCAGCACGGGGTTGTGTGGGCTTGTGGTAGGGTGTATCTTACGCGAAGTGTATTGTGTACTACGTACACAATTTTAACGTTGACGACTCGGTTCGAGGGTGGTTTTTTAGGTGCAAGTGCAATACCTGCATTCAAGATACTGGAAAGTGTTGTGCTTTACACTCCGATATATGTAATAGTTTCCACAAATAACTACATACTGTGGATGTTGAGNTCTAAAAAACCACCCTCGAACCGAGTCGTCAACGTTAAAATTTAAAGTTAAAAAACGTTCAAATAAAATATTCAGGCTCCTTCTTGGTGAATCGTCCCAATGGGGGGAGGCGTCAGCACGGGGTTGTGTGGGCTTGTGGTAGGGTGTATCTTACGCGAAGTGTATTGTGTACTACGTACACAATTTTAACGTTGACGACTCGGTTCGAGGGTGGTTTTTTAGGTGCAAGTGCAATACCTGCATTCAAGATACTGGAAAGTGTTGTGCTTTACACTCCGATATATGTAATAGTTTCCACAAATAACTACATACTGTGGATGTTGAGCTGTGCCAGTGTTTTCATGATTTGTTGTAAGTGCCTCTGAAGATGGTTCCTTGGAACCGAAACATGTAAGGCAGATGAGATAAATAAGTGACCAAAATATATATTGTTGCACTTGACGGAAATTCTATTGACAATTGGTGAAAAATGGAATATATACCATGCCCCAAGATATATTAGGTTATATAAAGGTTGAATTGATTACATAAATATTAAAAATAATTATTTTTAAAATTATTTAAGCCTATTATGTATGGGAGGTAAGAATATGTATGCCAATTCCTTCTAGGTTCCATTGCTAGAGTGTAGAGTTGGTCATGTTATGTCATTGTAGATCTTTGTTGTTAGAAGCTTTCTACGTAGTAAGCCCAGTCGTGGAGCCCAGAGACAAGTTTCTGTGGTGTACGGGTTCTTACTGTGTGATGCCCTGGATGTGCATATTTCCGATATGCGTCGTTGTATGATCATAAAATGTGACGTATGCCCAACTCTACCCTCTAGCATTGGAACCTAGAATGAACTGGCATACATATTCTTACTCCCATACGTAATAGGCTTAAATATTAAAAAAAAATCATTATCTTTAATATTTAATATTTCTGTAATCAATTCAACGTTTATATCACCCAGTATATCTTGGGGCATGGTATATATTCCATTTTTATGAATTTTATATTTTATCTTATTCTTCATCTTATTTTAATTGTAATACAAGCTCGAGGCAAATTTTCTTCTGTTATTATATAATACACGACACTGCTTTATGAGGAGTTTCATAACTTGTACTCTTCTCCAAGTATGAATATACGTAGAATGATCAAATCAAGGAGGATGAGGTGGGCAGGGCATGTAGCACGAATGGGGGAGAAGCGGAAAGCATATAGGATATTGGTGGGAAAGCCAGAAGGAAGGAGACCACTGGGAAGACTAAGGCGTAGGTGGGTGGACAATATTAAAATGGATCTTAGAGAGATAGGATGGGGTGGAATGATTGGGTTAGTCTGGCTCAGGATAGGGACCAGTGGAGGGCTCTTGTGAACACGGTAATGAACCTTCGGGTTTTATAAAAGGCTGGTAAATTCTTGAATAGCTGCAGAATTGGCGGCTCCTCCAGAAGTGTTCAGCTCCGTGAGTAAGGTAAGATATAACACGACACGTCGCACTGGTATGGATGCACACCGGTAGCTCAGTAACTGCACTTAGTCCTGTGTATAAGGGCCTATGCAAAACGTTAATATCGAGAATATTTGTTGTGTGACGGTTAACCTAACTCCTATATATATATATATATATTTGCTGCACTCTCTGAAGAGGCTTCACCCCCCCCCCCCGGGNGGGCGGCAGCTTGAGGTCACGAGAAGCGCTCCACTCCGCTGTCACTCCTGTATTATACGATTCCAGCATTTGCTAGGACTGGCTGAGGAAAACCATAAATCTAATTCAGGACAGCCGATGTCTCGACCGAGACTCGAACCGAGCACTTCCCGAATACAAGTCTAGACTGTTACCGCTGCACCAACCCGTTCAGTAATTTCTGCACTGATGAAGTCGCAATTATGCCGTTAGCCTGCTCTCATGTGAGCCGGTGTAGCTCAGTCAGTATAGTTGCCCTGCTACGAGCTGTACCATATGGTTCGATTGCCGGTAAGGGGGCCACAGTTAAAGCAACCGGAATGTGAAGCTGAACACCCATCTCGCTGTAGTACCGAGCTTATGAATGAGTGGAGCTAAACCTCTATTCCCCAACACGACTTAATGGAGTTTCGGTTAATTATTCAGGGGAACAACTGCGCTTTATCTGCTTTTCCTATTTTATATTTGTTTTATCCTTGTATGGAGCCGGGTAGCTCAGTCAGCATAGGAACTAGACTACGGGCTGGACTGCCGAGGGGTCACGTTTCGAGTCCCGGTAGGAGCACAACGTCTTTGTCTTCTCGATAACGTCCAGACCGGCTCTGTGGCCCAACCAGCCTCTTCTACATTGGGTACCGGGGGTAAAGTGGCAGGAGCGTGAAGCTGACAACTCATCTCCATCTTGTGCCGAGATCAACAATGGTGGAGCTATACCTCAACTCCCGAATGGCGTGGCGCTTATTTAATTACGCCCAGGGACAAATTTATATGTTTGCGTGCCTGTTGCATTAGAACAGACGGATTTCCACGAAACCTGGTATGGAAATTGTGCCACTAGAGGTCATATTATGTTGTGCTCAATATCTATTTAGAATCTTATTGGAAATGTAAGGAGCAGCGATAGCTCAGTCGGTATAGCTACTAGCTACGGCCTGGATGGCAAAGGGACCTGAGTTCGAGTCCCGATAGTGGTAAGATTTCCTCCTCTTTACGTCGTCCAGACCTGTTCCTGGGCCCAGGGGACACCGAAGGCTCTTTCCCCGGGATTAAAGCGGCCAGGACGCGAATCTGATCACTCGTCTATTTACTACCATGCTCAAAGATGCGTGGATCTACACATCCACTCCCCCATACGCCTTCATGGAGTAGTGCTTAATTAGTTAAGCACAGGGACAACTTCACATTTTATAATTAATGTATGTGTTGGGCAGTTTTGGGGATGATTTTTTTTTTCATAGAACTCGACAGGGCCTCGATTGCAGCTCTTCCCACTGGAAACGTGCGCATGCGCATATTGAGGCGGAAAGCTTATGTTTGGTTGCACTATCAGCTGTTTGGCTTGAACGTGAGATAGGCTACGTAAGGCAAAATAGGACAAGTGGTTCCCCGGTTTAATGGGCAGGTTGTGTCTCTAAAAATGCTAAATGGGCAAAAGATAAAAAGGCAACCCGTCCGCCAATTAACTCGAGTGCTAAGTGTCTACAATTTCGACCTTCACAAAAAAAGTGTTATATGTGCCATGTGGTACCGTTGGTTAGCCTGTTTCGTTTAAACCTCATAGTTGAGAATAACTTGGTGGGGGAGGGACCCTTTCCCAAACTGTTGAGTTCTAAGGAAGACAGGTCTCCTATATAGTATATAGGACTTCGATCCACACAGCGGTGTCCGTGTCCTCTGAGATGCATCGCGTATAGTCATGTGAAAGTCAATCGACGTTTCTGAGGATCAGCTTGTTTACTGCCTGCGTCATGCTTTCTCTTTGCTTCGCTTACTCTTCGAACCTGAATATGAGAATGACGCGCTTCTCCGAAACTTCGATTGACTCACTGGATTACATGACGGTCTGTTGCCACGTCATGCTGTGAGTAGACAGCTGTATGCTGAAGGAGGCCTCTGGCATGGAGATGTTGAGAATAGAACCCAGTAGCGTTCTGATGCAGACCGAACAGCAAGTTATATCTAGCGCCATCTCACAAATGTTGGCAGTCGCAGTTATGAAGAATTGCAGGGGAAATTTCCCTTCTTCTGAAGTACATTATGTATTAGCTATGGAAACATGTGGAGGGATGGAGGTATAGATCCACCATTGTTGAGCTCGGTACTAGGTGGAGAAGAGTGGTCATCTTCACGTCCCTGTCACTTTACCCCCGGTAACCATTGGATAGGAGGCTGATAGGGCCCCGGAGCCGATATGGACGTTATGAAGAAGAGAAAATCTTGTCCTTACCAGGAATCGAACACCGGCCGTGCAGCCTGTAGCCTGTCGTTACACCGGCTGAGCTGTACAATTATTAAATATTACAAAAGTCATCCCAAACTGACAATGAGTCAGGAATTTTGTGAACTTTTACAGATTTTAAAGTTATCAGAATTAAAAATAACAACACGCTGACACGCGGCATACGAGGTGACAATGCAACTATTGTAACAAGAGTGTATACAGCTGATGATGGCGGAGGTCGAAAAATATAATCAAATATATGAAAGATGGCAAAAGGCGTTTTATTTAAGACAGTGGTTACACTTTCTGGTCACTGAACTGCAGCATCTGTTGTTAGGGAACACAAAGTGACGATTATGTATTTCGCGTCATTATCGTTGCTTATTAAACGCTGTCAGCCTTTGCAGTAGGGCGGTAGAGATAGTGACCTAATTCTGAATAGCCCCCAACTTTTTTCCCCTGGAGCGACTGAGGAAAACCATGAAAATTCTCACCATAATCTCTGATGTTCTTGAGAATGGAACTGACTATCTCAAGAAAGCAAATCAGGAACGTTACTTCTTGAGCCAAATTCATCAGTTATTTGGCCTTGATTTGTAATGCAGGAAATGTAAGATGAGGTATTAAATGCAAAACACGCAGTGCGGGAATAACAGTTTGTTCAGTGACATCAAATCAATATCTTTAATTCTTGCAAGAAAATGTTAACAGCCTGCTACTGGGACAATTCTTTAGACTTTACTTTCCATTTAAATCATACGTTAAGTACAGTTGTGCAATGGTACGTAACTTATCAGTGGTTACACTATTCAAGGCAGTGTCTTGTAGCGTCAAGACGCTTACAAAGAACTGCAGAGGGATCTCGTGTCCGTCGTATAGTATCTCTCCATCAGCACTCTCTCCAGCAGACTTCAGTACGTACTGCACGTATAACAGTGCAATGTCCTTGGCGTCAGGTGTCTCTTCCTTCGTGGCGTCGGTTGATATCTGATCACCTTCTGCTGCCACAGTTGAGGCTTCTTCAGCGCTCGAGATGTCATCTTCTGGAATGTCAGATCCTTCAACTGTTGCACTTGCCTCATCTGCAGGAGTTGAGGCTTCTTCAGCGTTCGAGATGTCATCTTCTGGAATGTCAGATCCTTCAACCGTTGCACTTGCCTCATCTGCAGGAGTTGAGGCTTCTTCAGCGTTCGAGATGTCATCTTCTGGAATGTCAGATCCTTCAACCGTTGCACTTGCCTCATCTGCAGGAGTTGAGGCTTCTTCAGCGTTCGAGATGTCATCTTCTGGAATGTCAGATCCTTCAACCGTTGCACTTGCCTCATCTGCAGGAGTTGAGGCTTCTTCAGCGTTCGAGATGTCATCTTCTGGAATGTCAGATCCTTCAACCGTTGCACTTGCCTCATCTGCAGGAGTTGAGGCTTCTTCAGCGTTCGAGATGTCATCTTCTGGAATGTCAGATCCTTCAACCGTTGCACTTGCCTCATCTGCAGGAGTTGAGGCTTCTTCAGCGTTCGAGATGTCATCTTCTGGAATGTCAGATCCTTCAACCGTTGCACTTGCCTCATCTGCAGGAGTTGAGGCTTCTTCAGCGTTCGAGATGTCATCTTCTGGAATGTCAGATCCTTCAACCGTTGCACTTGCCTCATCTGCAGGAGTTGAGGCTTCTTCAGCGTTCGAGATGTCATCTTCTGGAATGTCAGATCCTTCAACCGTTGCACTTGCCTCATCTGCAGGAGTTGAGGCTTCTTCAGCGTTCGAGATGTCATCTTCTGGAATGTCAGATCCTTCAACCGTTGCACTTGCCTCATCTGCAGGAGTTGAGGCTTCTTCAGCGTTCGAGATGTCATCTTCTGGAATGTCAGATCCTTCAACCGTTGCACTTGCCTCATCTGCAGGAGTTGAGGCTTCTTCAGCGTTCGAGATGTCATCTTCTGGAATGTCAGATCCTTCAACCGTTGCACTTGCCTCATCTGCAGGAGTTGAGGCTTCTTCAGCGTTCGAGATGTCATCTTCTGGAATGTCAGATCCTTCAACCGTTGCACTTGCCTCATCTGCAAGAGTTGAGGCTTCTTCAGCGTTCGAGATGTCATCTTCTGGAATGTCAGATCCTTCAACTGTTGCACTTGCCTCATCTGCAGGAGTTGAGGCTTTTGTAATACATTTATCTTTGTTTTTGCTTCCATTTTTACATGTTTGTTTTGTCACCCTTCTATCATCGTCGTCGTCATCGTCATCGTCATCATCATCGTCGTCGTCGTCGTCATGTTTCTTCGTCTTGTCGTCGTCATCGTCGTCGTCATCGTCGTCGTCGTCATCGTCGTCGTCGTCGTCGTCGTGTTTCTTCGTCTTCTCGTCGTCGCTATGCCTCTGGCTGCCCAGCGTTACCCCCTTGTGTCCATCAGGGGCAGGAGCAGCCTCCACGTGCTGATGCACAGTGAATATGGCGAATGCGAGTAACAGCCCCACCTGGAAGCAGAGACAGTATTGCTAATAATAGAAAGTCAACAAGGAGCTGATTTTCACACAGCTCTTCAAGAATGACTCGCTTTTTGTGGAATCTCATGATAATTTGTAGTGTCCACTGGACCCTGTCCGGAGACAGTACACGCCCTTACACTTCAATTCTTTAATATCAATTTTAATATTATTCTCAATCTGCACCACATTTCCCAAGATGTCTGTTTCCCTTAAATTTCCTAATACAATTTTATATTTCATACGTGCTATATTCCGCTCCCATCTCATCGTGCTTGATCAAGGTGACAAACAAAAACAACAAACTCCGTGTTTCTAGTCCGCAAACGAAATATACCGACCAAGTGACCGCCGCTTGGCGAAGTTAGTGCCAACTTTAGCGGATAGAGGTTGTTGCGTGGTCAGCGCAACGAATCCCCAGGGCCGTTAATTTCAGTTTTCTAGACTGGAGCCGCTATTTCCTTGAAATAGCTCTCAATTATCCTCACGAGGCTAAGTGGACCCCATTCCAGACCCACTACTTCTCAGAAAATCTGGTAGCGCCAGGAATCGAACCCGGACCTCTGACCACTGGTCCACAGAGGCGGTCACGTGTTAGTGTGATCAAGGTGGCACTTTTTGGCAACTCCAGGTATCCCAGGCTTACTGTAGTGCCATAAAATGCCTTAACCATTTGCCTATCAAGCCCCACTGCCTGCTAGAAACACGAAGGCTGCTTAGGGTACAGGCATATGCACACAAAACCCCGCAATACTTTCATCAGATAACCTTCAAACAATCACAGATATAGAACATGTTAAAGTCTGTTCTTTCCTATACACAGCGATACGTTACATGCAGCCGGGATAGCTTGGTTGGTATGGTGAGGAGCTTCGGGCTCTGAGGCCCACCCAGCCTCACCGGGGATAAAGCGGACTGCGCGTGAAGCTCACTACTCACTTCCTTCTAGTGCCGAGGTCTTCATGACGTGGTGCTTAATTAAGTAAACGCAGGGAAATGGCATCTTTCTAAACTCTTTTATTTCTTATTCGTAGTGGGATGAGACTGAGCCCACTCGGTACTGCGGCCACTTCTGGTCTACTGTACCAGCCCCAGATGACAGGTGAGGGTGATTGTGGAGCAATTGATGGAATGAAGATTGGCAAGGGAAACCGAAATACTCGGAGGAAACCTGCCCCACCCTCACTTTGTTCACCATAAATCCCACATGACCAGACCCGGGCTCGAACCTGGGCCGCCGCGGTGGGAAACCAGCGACTAACCAGCCCTCTGTAACCTTTATCTGCATGTTGTATTTGACGTCACATGTGGACAGAACTGTACGAGTACTAAGTGATCAAGGAGGAGTCGGTTTCTCTTGGCAAGTACCTCAAGGCGGTCTAATCGGATCATTGTGTGCACAGGCTTAAGTACATCTCCCTACTTTATATGAAGTTCATTAAACTTATTTTAAAAGCTACTTTACATTACATTTCTCATGAAATAAATGATAATAATAATTTTGGTTCTGTTCGAAGTGAATAATTATTATTTATTTATCTGTAGTTTCTGATAGGAACCTGTCAGTCGTTTCTGTTGACAGGTTATGTAGGAGACAGGCGTCTATCTGGAATCCACAAAAATGGGTGGTGGACGGGATAAGAAAAATGGCAGAAGAGGAAAAGAAACCCATTTTAAATGTCTGTGTATCTCGCCACTCTGTCCTTGTGAGATACTGTTGCTGCGATAGCAAGTACAGACCACTAAGACAGGCACTATTCGCGAAACACGTCATTTGCGCATTTTCATGCTTCGTGGATTTTGCTGACAGTTTGTTCTTGCAAAGTTGACCCCTGCAGAAGCATCACGGCACCGGAATCACAAGCTATTTCTCCTTACATTTTGGTACATAATCATCATACGGAAAAAACGTTGTACGTCTTGAGGAGGCCTTTAGTTCCTTAACTTGAACCTTCTGTTCCTACCTCACAGGAAACATACTGCACCTTATTTACAAACACCAACCTGCTAATGTTGTCTAGGGAAATATTCTCTGTTTGTTCTGATAATCATATAAAACAACAGACATGGAATTTGTGAGGGAAATGCAGAGTTCCTTAACTTTAAAGCTGGTGGTATGTATTGTATCGATTTAGGGGTAAGTGTAGACGGGGTTTGAATTGGATCTTGGATTTATTGACCACGTTAACACACGACTCTTAATTACACTTTTCAATCACTGACACACAGAAACTAGTGTTCTCAGTCTGTTAGAGTCTCCACTAACCGTTTCCTAGCAACGGTGTTTCACACAGGAAGTATAACAGTCTCACTGAATTACACACTACAAACATCACTCATAAATCTACTCTGCGCAGCCGCACTTTGCAACTAACTCTTCTCTTCACATCCTCTCGTACAGAACTTCACTGGATTCTTAAGTGACAACTGCCAGGCTGGCGGCCATTTCACACCAATCTCCTAGTCTTCTCTTCACAGACTGACTTTCAAGAAACTGGGTAGCCCCAGCTGTCTTCTTTATAACCCCTTTGCACGGACCGAGTGGAGAACACCTTTTCTAACAGTAAATCTGTTAGTGTAGACTCATGTTTACTGCGCCATTTGTTTCGAGGTCTTTGGCTAGCAGTGGGTTTATACGCCACAATATAGCTAGACTCTTCTTGGCAGAAATTTTGACATTCTCTCTAATAGTTTCACAAACTCTTATTAACATCCACCTCAGTGTCTAAATTGTCCAAAGCTGTGAACCTATTTGAGATTTCAACACGATACTGCTCTTTGCCCTCTACCTCATTTCATTTCTTGAGATTTATCCTCTCCATGTGAACTCCGTGTGCTGTTTGTTCGCTCACTGCCAGTCTTTCCCTAACCTTTGCCACCACCAGGTAGTGGTCAGTATCACAATCTGCTGCCCTGAATGATCGGACATCAAGTGTACTTGAGTGCCGTCTTCTATCTATCAAAATATGGTCTATTTGATTGTGTATCTTCCCATCAGGAGATGTCCAAGTAAATTTATGGATGTTACGACGTTGGAACATTGTACTTTTGACAGTAAGATTTTTTGATGTGGCAAAGTTTACTACTCTAACTCCATTATCATTACTAATTTCATGCAAACTCTCATTCGCATTCGTTGGTTTGAAAATGTCTTCCCTCCCTACTTTGGCATTGAAATCTCCTAACAGAATTTTCATAGGGTACTTCGGGGATTTATCAAATACATGTTCTAGTTCTTCGTAGAACCTCTCCTTTATGTCACAATATAGTTACCAAGATTAATGAGGTTGAGTTATAGCCTACTCTGGAGTGGGTGTCAAGTAAAGCAAGAGATTGCAACAGATCGCAGCAGCTGACGTAATTACCTTAACCAAAACATGCGACCCCCGTGCCACGAACCATTGAAACAATTGCGTTGTAAGTTACAAGGAGTAAGTTCCAATATACAAGTTATTCGAACTTTAATAATAAATTTAATATATGCACGTCTAGTCTATAAACATGATAGAATAAATGTATTTTCAGTATTGAGATATAAGAACGTGTAAGTTATTTAGGGGTCACGCGGTAGCGTAGTTGGTTGAGACATTATGCTACAAGCCGGAAGGTCGAGGGTTCAAGTCCCGATGAGGTCAAGTAGTTACTATAGGATTCTGACGATGGTGTATAACACACAGAGATATTGGGTTTTCGGACTTTATCCATCGTCCTGGTTCTTCTTAGCTATCTTGAAATCCAGCACGATGGATAAAGTCCGAAAACCCAATGTCTCCCCGATGAGGTCATTGGATTTTTTCAATTGACCTAACCCTTCCAGCCGCACTATGGCCCTGGGGTCGACTCAACCTCTACCAGGAATGTTCTTGGAATATTCTTGGGGGTAAAGGGCGGCCGGCACATAGGGCTGACAACCTTGCCGTCATCTGTGAGATGATTGTCTAGAAAATGTGGGAACCTCAACATCTCACAACCCTATGGACCTCCACGGCCTGTTACAGGGATATCTTTACTTACTTTACTTTTGTTATAAGTTATGTAGTTTGGGTTGAAAATAAAATGATATTACATGCACGAAGAGACATATAGACTCGCACTGTTTATAAGAGTCTGGTACACACAAAAATCAAATTCTTAACAGACCGTTCAGTGTCCTCTCCGCCAATACAAGATTTGATATCGGTCAAGGAATTTCGGACATGAAACCCGTGGACGAACGGACCTCCCGATAGTTTTGTACAATACATGCTGGCTACTTACTGTCCACGTGAGAGTTCCCATGTTGAGAGGAGCGCTTAGCCGAAGAGCCGGTCGGGACGTGCAGAGCCCTTATATGGAAGCAACGGAACTCCTAGCAGCGCCATTTCTGTAATTTACTTGTGAGGCGGGTGAAGAACGGTGCACTGCTTTACAAATGGTGGACATCATTGCGGGAAATTAATGGCATTGTCGTCGTTAGCAAGTCATGAATTTGTCAGCTGTACGACGTCTGCAATGCTGGGTCATCAACAGGCAATACTGTAGGCTACCGACTTTCCTGACACGTTTCTCGTCTTCTGCGATGCAGCGCCGTGTAGATATTGTATTAACCGATGTCTCGGAGGAACGTATCGCCTCCATCTTCAGGGTAGAAGAAAAAAGAAGAAAAATCCGCGAGCGAGGAACCAGCGTAGAGCATGTGCGGCACCGAAACGTCGGTTAATACAATATCTACATGGCACCACATCCAAGAAGACTGCTTTCTTCATAATCACCGCCGTGATAAACTTCAAGTCTTACACATTTCTCGTGGTTTCCCTCAGACCCGCAAGAGAGTGCCGGGATAGTAAGGATGGGAACTTCGCATAAGCCTCCCCCCCCCCACACGCACTGTAATTGTGGAACTTCATGTCTTCAAGTTCCCAGCGTGTGTTTAGTGAAACCGTGATTTCAAGCTGTAACTCGGGGGGGGGTGGGGGGTAAAGAGCAGGGTGGACTAACGGAAGGGGAATCTGTGAAAACTGCAGCTAGAGGTGTCAATTGCCTCATTTATTAGCACGATTCTCAATAGTAACTTATATACACACACTTACCTCATGTACTCTATGTTTAATCAACAAACTCTGAATTTTGCTCACACACACTGAATTTATATTTTTATATGATTTTCAGAGAGCCGGGATAGCGTAGTCGGTATAGCGACTGGCTACGGGATGGACGACCAAGGGGTCAGAGTTCGAGTCACTGTAGGATCAATAGTTTTCTCCTCTCCGCGTCGTCCAAACCGGCTTAGGGTCCCGCCCAGTTTCCTAGACAATGGGTACCAACAGATCTATCCTTAGGGTTAAAGGGGCCGGGGCGTGAAGCTGACCGGTCGCCTCCAACTAATGCCGAAGTCAAGAATACGTGGATCTATACATCCACTCCCCCATATGTCTTCATGACGTAGTGCCTAAGTAGTTAAGCACAGGGACAACTTTGTCCTTTTTACCTTTGTATGGTTTTCAGAATAAACAGCCAATATTTCCCGGAACAGCAACGAACAATTAGTCCTGGTAATTCTTGTTTTGACCGCCTCTATGGTCTAGTGGTCAGAGTTCCTGGCTACAGTTCCAGAGGTCCGGGGTTCGATTCCCGGTGCTGCCAGATTTTCTGAGTAGTGGGTCTGGAAAGGGGTCCACTCAACCTCGTTAGGATAATTGAGGCGCTACTTGAATTGAAAAGTAGAGGCTCCGGTCTAGAAAACCGAAATTAACGACCGTGGGGATTTGTTGCGCTGACCACGCGACACCCTCCATCCGCTAAAGTTGGTACTAACTTCGCCGGCAAGCGGCGGTCGCTCGGTCGGTATAGTTCGCCACGTAAGTTTGTCAGTTGTTTGTAATTCTTGCTTTAAATGAGTTACGATTTAATTTTAGTATTATTTACATGATACACAGCCTTCAGAATTTTAATATTCATTTGTTGGCTTATAGACCCAATACGATTTCTTGGACACTCGTAGGTTCACGTGCCCTAGTTTGCGAAATGTTTCCAGAGTGTTAAGAATAGAACGACAATTATTATTCAAAGGCTGTCAACGACTTGCAGAAGGATCATTCGTCTCCGAGATATGAAGAAGCAACCTGCAGGTGCTTGCAACTTATCTCTCTGGTGTCAGGTTCTGGCCCACTGCTCTTATCTCCTGTCATTCCTCCTGCGGCCTGTCCTTGTTTTTGCTGAGACATTTGTGTGTAATGCGAAGCGGTGATAATTACCTTCGGGTAAAAGTGCTTAACTAATTAATCACCACAACATGAAGGCATATGGGAAGTGGAGGTATAGTTCCACCATTTTTAACCGGAGTTGAGTGGTCAGCTTCATACCCACGGGGGAAGAACCCCGGTACCCATTGGGAATGGGAAGGAGGCTAGGTGGGCACCAGTCCAGGTCTGAACACTGTGGAGAAGAGACAGATCTGTTGCCTTCGCCGGAAATCGAACATCAGTTTCTCATTCATCCAACCCATCGCTATACCGACTGAGCTAGCCTCGGCTCCTGAGAGTCCCTACCGCTTCTTTACTGGCGCTAAAACCCTGTGGGGGTTTTAGTCCAACCCCAACCTGAAGGACCAGGGACTATACTTCGTCTGGCCCTTACCCTTTGACCTGCCTGGCATGGATGGCCCTACCACGAGATTATGCTCCTGCCAGCATAGCTTTCCGGTTCATTGGGGCACGCAAATCTCCTCTCCAGAATAAGGCGGTAGGTTTCGGGTGGGAAAGGATTTAATTTTCAAAATTTTCCCCCAAGACAGGGCAAGATGTTATCCAAACCTTCCTGACATTGATGGCCCTCAGTTCCGTCACTATGCTGAACACTTTATTTGAATAAGTTGGGCTTATCTCATCAAAGCCATCAAACAGAAGTACGGTATTCTCTGCATGGAGTAATTTGTGTTGAAGGAGGGATTTCTGGAATTGCGTGTCAAACCGACCAGCTCTACAGAGCAGCTCAACAGCACTGGGTTGATTCTGCCTCAGGTAATCCGTGTGATCATTCAGGTTGATCCTCACCACACATGTGCTTTGCTCAGCCTCTTTTATTACTGAGGCCAAATGTAAGAGCTCAGTGGATTTCCCCATCCCTGGCTCAGAAATAAGAAGTACCACCTGTTGGGGCAATTGCATAATTTTGTTTACATCACTGTACAAGGTGCCATCTAAAACATGATTCCTTAGAAGGGTCATGTCCCCCTTGGACCCTCTCCACACAAAAGAATTGATTACCTTGTGTAACCAGTGAATGTTGGTATCTGTCAAGGTCTCTTGAAGTCAGGCTGTCTGCAACTTCTGAGAATGTTATACTTTAAGTGAGGAAATTAAGCTGAAAACTTATTGACTTTGTAAAGACTCCACTATCCTACACAGTGCTGAGGTTGCGAACCACTACTGTATTGAGGAGAGTGCTTTTGTATGACAGTGTGCGACACAGACCCTCTGGCTGCTTGTAACGAATCAACTGGACACCCCTCAGTTGTGGGCTGTAGACAAGACTGAGTAGACAGGCTCAAAGCGATCCTTTGTGCAGTTGCCATAAGACTGCGATCAGGCTATACCGGCGGTGGGGGAACGGGGAACAACAAGGTGCATGATCTGAATGTAAATCATTTTTATTCAAAATATACACACAAATTATATCTTATCTAGAACAGTGAAAACACGAACAAACACAGGACGATACTAAGGTAGGATGAAACAAAATCCTTAATATATATATATATATATTACAGTAGGGTTGCAGAAATTAATACAATACCCATAATATATTTGCAGAATCTCCTTCTCAAGATAGACAGGCAGCACAAGTTCAGTCCCCATCAAGAAAGACGATAGGAGAAGGGACACGATCTACTTGGTTTATAAATTTTAACTTAAACAACAAAGTTTTAGAAACTTTAATACCAGGAGAGCTGCTGTGAATGTGAAAAAGTTGGATTTTGTGTATATCGTGCACTCTAGGCATTATGTGTGCATGTATTTTAGCACTCAGAACACCTACTGTGATAGTAGTTTCCAAATAAGTATCGATGTTTCCTCTGAAGATGATCCGTAAGGATCGAAACATGTAAGGGTGCTGAGTTTTCAAGTAGTAAAACCTAAATAGTCACACTGGACGGAATTGTTTTGTCTTTGTATATCTTATTCATTTATGTTTTATACATATATACATGCTGTTTGAAATTCCTTCCATGCAGCGATAATGACAGGGTCATGGTAAACTGATTTAAATTAAAGTTCATGTGGAGAAAAGTAGGCATACTGACATGACTTAACTTGGAGAGACCAATTTCTCCATGCATCAAATTTTGATTTGTTACTCTCATTCCCAAATATGGGGACATGTCCACAGGGGGTAAAGTGGCTGGCAATGTGAATCTGACCAATCAGCATCTAGTACCAATGTGGAGAATACGTGGATCTATTCCACCGATCACCAATATGTGTTCATGGTGAGGTGCTTAAATATTTAAATTGCCAGTCCATGAAGTGTTAAATGAACTACAAACAAAATGCAGAAAATGATCCAATCACATTAGTCAACTGATTTGAAATTAGTAAAGATTTTCAAATCCAAGTGATGTGTTACAATGCCATGCACATTTCGCTGAAGACTGTGGCTCAGATAATAACCTAGGAGCCCTTGAGGCCAAGCACATACACCACTTGGCACATTCTGTTTGTTGTGGAATGCGTTGATGTGCACTAAGTGGTGTCACATGATAGTTCCCCACTTCAAACACCTGAGGTGATGGCTCCTTCTTGATGTGCCTTGAAGAACTCTCATTAGGATACCCGATATGTACTGAGATGTCTGTGTCACAACAACTACCAGTCAACAGATGGGAATCACTCCAACACCCACCCCACCTTCATGAGCACACATGGACGCTACAAATGACCAGGAATCAGTCGCTGGATCGTAAACTTCAACGGTCGACAAGTTAGAGACACCATCGTACCCTCCAATGGCCCAGAGCTTCCCCATGTTTGCGACAAGCGCCACTCTACTCCTCATAACATTCATTGGTGCCACCATGCGCCACCTGGAACCATAAGTTATATTTGCTCCTGGATAGCACAAGAAACAGCTGTCACTTTGGAACCTTGGGGATAATCATTAAGGATGAAAAAATGAAATGACTCATCAGTAGAGACAATTTCAAAACCACAGAAACTAAAACTAGTTTAAAAGTACCAACAGACAGTATATCACAGAGTTCATCATGGAATTCCTATATTTCTTTTAGTTTATCTTTCCTAGAATTAGTCATTTGTACAGGTTGTCCCATAAATCTGATAAATCTGGAACCACAAACTGCCATCGCATGCAATGAGATTACACTTCAGTCAACTCGTGCCATTGTGTTGGACTGCCAAAACATTTGCACATTTGTATCAGCATGATCAGTGGGCATATTGAACACATGTAACAGCCGTAATACTGCCTACAGCTCCAGACATGTGGAACACATGTAGATGTTCCTTGATTCATGTTTCCCCTAATTTAATATTCAATTTCAATGATCACAAGCCACAATGTTATGTTATGTTACTAATCTGTCCAGAAATCTCCATTTAAGCTTTTCCTCTGCTCAAACCCATTGCTCCCCATAGGAACCTCAAGTGATCATTTCATTGTATTTATTTCTGCAAATAACTTAGTACTGTATCTTACTGATTGGTTACAGGATCGAACATCTCGACGCTTTGCAAGAATGTTGAGCCGTCATACCCGCCGCATACATACAGTTTGCCATTCAAAGTGGCCACTCCCAGGCGGCACCTCCTAGTGAGCATGGGCACACATGCCACCCACTTCCCTGCATGGGTATCGTACCGTTCCACCTGCAACATGCATACACAGGGCGATAACATAGTCTGATTGATAAAGTACTTTACTGGATACTTATTACTCTCCATTGGCAGCTGGGATAGCACAGTCGGTATAGTGACTGGCTATGGGCTGGACAACAAGAGGGGTTGGAGTTCAAGTCCCAGTAGGGTCAAGAATTTCTTCTCCACATCATCTGAACCGGCAGTGGGGTCCACCCAACCTCCTATCCAATGGGAACTGGTGGCTCTTTCCCTAGAGGTAAAGTGGCAGGGGCGTGAAGATGACGACTCACCTCCAACTAGTGCCAAGGTCAAGAAAAAGTGGATCTATACAACCACTCCCCCATATGCCTTCATGGCATAGGGCTTAATTAGTTAAGTGCAGGGATAACTTTACCTTTTTTGTTACCCTTAATTGCAGATAATTACAACTCTTATTATTCTTCACAATCTAAAAACAACAGCAGCAATTTCCAATTCTTTCCAGTCTGCTGTATCTTCACATACTTGTAGCTTGGTTATGGCCTCAAATAATTGGGTCTCTCCCTAATGTTTCCATGCTCAATGGCCCCAGTCACGTTGGTCGTGTGAATGGCTGCTGGCCCTCAACAGCACACTCATTCTTGGTTCCAGGTTC
The DNA here is from genome assembly GCF_002891405.2 of Cryptotermes secundus. Classification (NCBI taxonomy): domain Eukaryota; kingdom Metazoa; phylum Arthropoda; class Insecta; order Blattodea; family Kalotermitidae; genus Cryptotermes; species Cryptotermes secundus. The sequence goes on from NW_019739005.1 coordinate 372,617, forward strand.
CATGGGACTCATGACATTATTTTCCTGTCTCATGACCGTTGGAGTCGTGTAACTTCTCAGCTGTGTGCATATCTGTTGCTGCAGAAATGGGTTTTAACAGGCCTCTGTAGTACTTCATGTCACAACAGCAATGAAATAACTGCAGTCAGTGTCTTCAGTAAAAAACACAATGGAGCGTTAAATAATTGCATACTGTAATTACTTGTGAAGCTTAAAATTATAAGGGGTTACCGAGTCAAAAATAGAGAGTCCATCGTGTCCACCAAGAGCATATATGAATCCTCCAAAGGCTACCACACCACCAGCACTGCGATGCTTTAACATCCTGGCTACCATACTCCACTCATCTTTGTCTGGTTGGTAGCACTCCACGGTATTCAGAGATGTCACCCCATCATATCCACCGCATACGTACAAGCAGTCATTGAGTGCCGCTGCTCCCACAGCACTGTACAGGAAAAAAGAACTAAATGTAATTTAAATAATTCAATACAAATCCTAGCACTGTTCAGTGAGACAAACATTTTGATATACTGATCACTAGATAACATTTTCTTAAAACCAAATTTCTGTCTTTGAGGAAAGTAGTAGCAGATATGGCAACACAGTTCCAAAGTATTATAAAGTAAAGTAAGTAAAGCTATCCCTGTAGCAGGCTGTGGAGGCCCATAGGGTTGTGAGATGTTGAAGTTCCCACATTTTCTAGACAATCGGCTCGCAGATGGAAGTAAGGTTGTCAGCCCTACACGCCGGCCACCTTTTACCCCCAAGAACATTGCTGGTACTCATTTCTGTTAGAGGCTGAGTCGACCCCAGGGCCATAGTGCGGCTGGAAGGGTTAGGTCAATTGAAAAAATCCAATGACCTCATTGGGACTTGAACCCGTGACTTTCCGGCTGGTAGCACAGTGTCTCAACCAACTATGCTACCGTGTGCCCTCCAAAATATTATTCTAGGTTTTATTTTTTAATTGATTATAGCTCTAAATACAACGTGGAAATATTCACAGAATCCAAACTTGGAGTTTAACTTTCTTCAAACTGTTTGGCCCATAATTCTTATCTCAAAGTTCCTCTCAAAATTATGCAAGCTTCTTTGATCTTCAAAGTAGCTACCCTAACACCACCATGTGGGCTGTATACTTTAAGATGTTTATAAAAATTAGTTCTTCTTTGTAAAATATAATTCAGCCTCTGTGTATAAACACGTAACTGCACATCTGGTGGGAGAAATATAACAACAAATTACATTTGAATTACTGGGTTTTCTTGGCTGTCTGCCATCCTGTTGTTCAGACAGAGTGTGATGTTTTGGAAAATGGATCTTTCTGTCCTCAGACGAGAGGTGGGGATTCATTTACTCAGGTGGGTCTGTTAAAAAAAAGCTAATCTCAGAGGTCAGGCCCAATCCTTAGCGTAATATACCACCATCAGAATTTCATATTAAGATATATTTAATTGTACTTGGAAAACCCTTTGTAAAGCAACCACTCTGAAGATCATGAAACAAATGGGAGGATAATATCTAAGGTGAATACATTCTGAAGATGCAAGGTAACTGAAAATGGCTCAAAATCATGATGAGTTCATTCATTCCATTTAGCATTTATAATTGCTACAACAGTAACGCTTGAACAAGTCACGTCACATCACACAGACACAGTGGCAGACTTTGTTATCAGCAGTGCTGATAATTTGGATTTATTTCTACAGTTATGTTTTTTTTATTGCTAGTGGGGTGGGACTAAGTCCCTTGCACTGCGGCCATGTCTGGCCTATTGTACCAGTCCCAGATGATGGGTGAGGGTGATTGTGGAGCAATTGGTGGAATGAAGATTGGCAGGGGAAACCGAAGTACTCGGAGAAAACGTGCCCCAAGTGCCACTTTGTCCACCACAAATCCCACTTGAACAGACCCAGGATCGAACCCGGGCCGCCGCGTTGGGAAGCCAGCCACTAACCGCTTGAGCTATGGCGCAGCCATGCAGTTATGTTAGATTCACTTTATCTTTAAAATGTGTTTTGAGTTATAAGATGAAACCAAGTTATGATTTAAGGTCACAATGCAGTTATGATATTTTAATAAAGTTTCCTCCAGTTCAAATGTTCCCTGCTTCAGTGTTACCAACTACACTTGAAAGGAGCAAACTTAAACAAGAATCCACTTGCATTTGTGTCTTCACAGGCAGTTGAGTTGACTCGAAACCCGCTAACTAATCAATGAACCCGAGTCACATTAACATTGTGCACTAACCTGCGTTTACAATGCATAGGGGAAACTCGACTCCATGCTCGTTTTTGGGGATCAAACACTTCAACAGTTGATAGCCGTTCACACCCGTTGTAACCACCAAATGCATACAGTCTGTTTCGCATTACAGCCACACCAACACGACTCCGGAGCATGCTCATCGCTTCTGCCAACTGCCAGCGACCAACAATTGGATCATACACCTCTACCGTACTCAACGAATCACCTGTCACAGATATACTGACAAGTAAATACAGATTCTGAATGCAAATAAATTGCATCCATATATGGTCTATCATCTGTAATTCACAAGATTTAAAATTAATTTTTTTTTAAATTTGCTTAGTGGGGTCCAACTGGGTCCACTTGGCACGGCGGCCATCGATTGGCCTATTGTACCTGCCCCAGGTGATTATGATGGAAAATTTGGTGGAATGAAGATTGGCAAGGGAAACTGCAGCATTCGGAGAAAACCCGCCCCAGTGCCACTCTGTCAACCACAAATCCCACTTGACCAGAACCAGGATCGAACATGGGCCGCCGTGGTGGGAAGCCAGCGACTAACTGCTTGAGCTATGGTGTGGCCCATTCACAAGATTTAGCTGAAGGTATGTTAACCAGAAGACTGACTTTACCACTAAGTGGTTTCCTGAAGTCTAAGTGACTTTAACATTCTCCATGCTGTAAGCCAGGTAAATTGGTTCAGAATATTTGCATTAGAACTGCCACCACCAAAGAGACTGGCTCTTTGTTAATCACTCAGTATACAGCTTTCTATCGATATATGGTGTCACATGTGGTACATCAATGCTTAGACGAAAGAATGGAGTCTGATGTTATCTGCACCTGTACCTTTCTGAAGGTAATCTCAGGACGGACTGTGGATTTTTCTGGGCAGCCTTGGCATTTCTACAGTCTGGCTTGACAGCAATAGGGTTAAAAAATCTCTCCAGTGGTTTCGTGTATTATAGATATATTTTGCTTTTTGAGGCAAAACAAAGAAAGGTCTTCAGTCATCAGAGAGACAAAAATTCAGAAACTGACTACTGTCATTAGAAATAGATCCAATTTTAAACACTCAGAAAGTTAGCAAGCTGTAGCCAATATTACCTGATTTTGTAAGACCACCAACAGCAAAGATGTGACCCATAATACAATTACAGCACCGAGGTCGACTGCGGAAACTCTGCAACAGCGGTCGCCGCTCAGGCATCAAGTGGTAGTCCCGGGCTTCATCCAGTAGGTCCCTGAAATTATTTACAGTGCTAACATAACGTAGTAGGTGCACATTTTGAGAACAAGTCACAATTTCCTACACAAACCACAAAGGAATTGGAAATTATGAAATTAAGAGGAGACTGTTGTTATTATCAGATATGAAGTTATTCTTGTTATTCAACACTGTTTCAACTTCATAGGTTACATAGCATCAAGATAGACAAGGAAACTGATCACAGAAGGTGAATGCATAATGATTGTGAAGGAAATGAGCGCAGCATCCTGATACTGAAGAAGACCACAAGAAACCTCCAGGCAGGCAGCAACCTTAACAACAATCTGAAACGGTCTAAAGTGTTAGCAGCTGTGCCTACAGAATTTTGGTGTGAAAATGTCTTGGAAGGGAGGCACTCAGAGTGAGTTGGAGGGGACCAGTCACACACCCACACGTGTCCAACCTCCTAGCCAATGCATACCAGTAGCTCTTTCCCCAGGGGTAAAGCAGTTGGGGCGTGAAGCTGACCACTCACCTCCAGACAGTGCTGAGGTCAAGAAAATGTGGATCTATACGTCCACTCACCCATACACCTTCATGGCATAGTGCTTCATTAGATAAGCACAGGGACAACTTTACCTTCTACCTTACCACAATATTCACATATCACATCCCAGTAGACGGTATGTTCATAGTCACCACTACGAGAACATCACATCTCAGGCAACAGAGACTTCTGGTTTATTCGGTGGAATCCAAGAACCATGATGTATGTGCAGAAGTGGCATATGTCTCACATGGCACAGTTGTAGCTTTCAAGATGCCACTCAGACCACTGTCTTACCGGCACTCATGTGATGTCCTGATCAGTTCTTCCACAGAGACCCTGTCAGCCAGGTAGTGTGGGGTAAGAAGTGGCATACGGACTGCAGCAAGCAGCTGTGGCAGGTCCTTCTTGCGCACTTCTGGTTCCCTCTTTACCCATCTCATCACTGCTTCAAACACCTGCATTAAATTAAACAATGAACAATGAACAGGGCTGTCTAATTCATCCAACATTGTGCTGAATTGTTGGAAAACAGTGACTAATGAACTGGAAGGATTGTGGAAGGAAATGGTGATGGTATAATTTAAGGCATAATCCAACCATTTGCATGGAGAGGCTGAAGAAAACCACAAGAGCCTGTCAGGAGACTTGGTGCCCCAGCCAAGATTTCAAACAGACACCTCATGAATATAAGGGAGTAACATTACTACTTGAGCCAACATGGCTCATAAATGAAGACCTGTACACACAATCTGGTCACAAAATGTCAGGAAGAAAGGCCACTTGATAGACATTGGCACAGAAGCGAAGATAATATTAAAACTAATCTTAGAGCAGTAGATTATTGAGGCATGGAATGCAGTAAACTGGCTCTGGATAGGATATTTGGTGATGAACCTTGGGTTTCATGAAAATATGCTATTTCTTCACTATCTGAGCAACTATGAGGTACTCAAAAGAGACCTTGAGCCATGCCAGTCAGTAAGGAAAACCCAGAAGTTAATTTCAAAATTCTGTAATTCATGTAGTCTATACTTTGAAATACACATGTTAATATTCAGCTTAAATACTGGTACTTGAGAATGCTTGAATTTTACCGATATGGGAATGTGGTGCTGATGAGTAAATCATTACACTCTCATTCAGAGAGTCATAAGTCTGATTCACAAGTCTGGATACAGATTTTCTGTGGCAAATACTCAGCAGTTCTGCAGTTCAGGACCCATGCCTTGTTTCTCTTTGACATGTACCCCCCGTGAACTTATTATCTAACTGCTTCTCATAGATTCTTATTAATTTTCACATCTACACAAACCCTGAGTAGGGGTGCCAGCCACCATGCCCCATCTTCCTACCTGTTCCTCTGTGAAGACATGAAGCTCATCCTTTCGGACAATGTTGAGCAAGTCTGGGCAAGGTAGGCTCAAGTATTCATCAGACATGGAGACATCATGAAAGTACTGATGGATGTACTTGTCGGCTTCCACTACCAGCGGAGAACATCCAAGCGTGTCAGCAAATGATCGGATACCCAGCACATTGTTAGGGTGGAACCTGGATCAGAGTAACAGTTTGTATATTCATTGCACCGAAAAAAAAAAAACTTAATGCTTGTTTTAAATATATTTATAAAGAGAATCCTTCTTGCAGACTACTGCCTTATCGAGGAGAGGCGGCTTGTCTGCACCAGTGACCCAGAGAGCTATGCTGGTGGGAATGTAAGCTCCTGGCAGAGACAGCCATGCCAGACAGGTCAAAGGGTAAGGGCCCTGGTCCACCATGGTCATGGCACTAATGACCACACCCTAGAAAAAATTTATCGTTATGAAACCTTGCAGGAGGCCAAGACCCAAACAGGGTTGCAGTGCCAGAAAAGATGAAGAATATAGACAGAATGGCTATGTTATGAGACCATCTCAATCAGTACAGGCTCTGCCAGAGCTCAGATGGCTAGATGCTGGCTTCTCACTGCAGACGGAGAAGCAATGGCTGGAATTGGAAAATTTCAAAGCAAAAGTTAATTTCACATTATATAGAGTAACCACAGGAACACCTAAGGGAGAAGAGTGAGGAAAACAGAAGGCTTCTACTGCAAGATGAACAACTTATATATAAAATGATGTTCATGGAAGTGATTCTTCTTCGCTTCCCCGCCATTTATAATTCTCACACCACCTGATGTGTAAGCTTCATTTTTATTGTTTTCCACCTTGTACCTAACTTTTACAGGGCACTTGCCACATGATTCATCAGCATACATGTATGGTCCAGCTGATGGACAAGCACTGCATATTTTCAGTGCTACCACTGTACTTTTGGAGGCACGTGGTAGCGTAGGCACTATGCCACAAGCCACGCATTTAGGTCCCGATGAGGTGGATTTTTTCAATTGTCCTAATCCTTCCCACTGCACTATGGCCATGGGGTTGACTCAGCCTCTAACAGAAATGAGTACCAGGAATCTTTCTGCGAGTAAAGGGCGGCCGGTGCATACGGCTGACAACCTCATCGACATCTGTGAGCCGATTGTCTAGAAAATGTGGGAACTTCAACGTCTCACAACTCTATGTGTCTTCATGGTTTTACCTTCTTTACCACTGTACAGTTGTCTCCAACTTAAACTATGCTTCCCAGCCCTTTAGAAACATTAGATTTAGAATCTCCTATTCTCCAATGATAAACTATTACCCAGAGAATGGCTGTCATCTCCAGGTGCTCTGTGATTTATAAACACAGGCATACCACATGAACGTGATACAAAGATTCTATATTTCCTTAAAAAGCAAGGAAACCAGGCTAGAATTAGGAACAGTTGTGTGAACACAATACAGCAATTTTCTTCAGATCAGTTTTATGTCCCCCTGGGCCTCTTATATGTGCACCCGCATCTTCTGCTCCGACGGTAAAGGCCAAAGTATGAAACTGATCACTCAACTGCAATGGACTGAGGTCAGGAGCACGTGGAGGTGTATGCCTGAGCACAATGTACTCTTTGTCTGAGGGTGTATCCTACCTCAAGTAAGCGATCTTACAGAACAAAAAGGCCTGCTTGCTCAATGAAACCTCCCGTACATTCATTTTAGTTCCCACACTGTGTTGAAAGTAGAATCTAGTGACTTCGTAAGGGTGACATAACAACCTGCATCACTGTGTGATGATGACAGACTCTTAAAGATGTTTTAGATACCAGATCAAGTTATCACATAACCTATTTTGAAGTTTTGTAGATAGTGCGAAATTCAGACCAACATCTTATCCTTGCCTTCGCTTGAGGAAGTTAGCACATGCATCCTTGACTTGATTAAGCTGCAGGAAGGAAGCACCAACCATGATAGTCTGCACATTGTCATTATCCAAGATCACTTGTCCGCTGTATGCGAAGTTGATCAGGGCTTCCAGCGCACTGCATATAAAACACAATTATGCATAGGCATGAAGAATTTCAGAGGAAACTGTTGTCTCCATCTTCAGAGTAGAACTCTAACCTTGCACTGAAAATGGAGGCAGCAGGTTCATGCAAAACACTGATACCTATATAACAAACTATACGATGTTACATCCCAAAAGAAATTTCTTCCTTTAGTTGACAGTGTGCTAACTGCATAGGTTATATTAGAATGGTAAAGCTATAACAGTAAGATGAGTTATCAACATAAATAGATAGGGACATATATTTTTAAGGTACATTATGGCATCTGCACATGGAAACTACAAACAAGCGCAAAAAAGAGCAATCACTTTGTAGAAATAATTACTGGTGACCTTCCACATTAAAATCATATACTGTGACATGCAGTAAATATGGACCAATGCTCACGCTGCCTCAATGCCTTGTATCTTGATGTCCCGTTGCTTGCTCTCCATCATATCATGTGTGAACATTGCATGAAAGTAAGGAATTGTTGCAGCTAGGACAATTCGGTGTGCACTAAAAGACTGATCATCCACCTACAAAAAAAAAAATATATATATATACTAACTACATAATGAGGTGAAATTAGATTTAATTCTAGACATTAACGTTAAGAAAGCCAAAATACGTCAAAAATTGTATTTGGTCATAGCAATTTGATAAATCAGACCTAACCTCCAAACTTGAGTACCATCATTACTGACACCTAAACGATGTAAACTGACAACAGAGTTCGATTCGAGCTATATACCATATAGAGAGTTAATTCGAGTCTTTTACATAATACTTCACGAATTTAAAAATTAATTATTTTAAAATACAACACAACATACTTTCAACCTAACATCACAAAGCTTTCCTTGCCTCCGGATTTCTTCCATGATTGGAAAACCTAATGAAAAAAGGTCGGATTGTTGAAACGTTATGGTCTCTTCGTTTTCTGATTCCATTATTTATCAAGTTTACATCCAAAAACACCGTACGTAGCTGTGTCTTCCGCGTTCAGCGATTAGACCTTGAACTGTCTTGAATAGTGACACTAAGTTCACAACGTTCACAACGGTAGGAATGGTGGCGATTGTAGCGATCTCTTGGCAGAACCAGTTAACCGCAATTAGTTCGGGATTCTGTTAAGAGGTGTCGCGAAGGTACACTTTAATATAGGTTAACCGTGTAGTATTCCAAATTGACATTTTACGGACCAAATCGAACGGCTGCAAGATGAACAGGGTAACCAACAGTTAAATGAGAACAAGGGGAATGTGATTACATGTATAATGTATATTTTAATGCCATTAAAGGCTAGGTCCATAAATTATATATGATTTATGTTGATGAATGACGTATATCATGTGCGTACACTTATATATTTTCTGGCAAGTGAATGTAGTGTGTTAGTTTGGAGAGAATTTCATATATTACCTACACTGCCAGTCACACATGAAATATCGAAGGGTTAACTGAGGAAAGCACATCGAGTGCGATATATTCTTGAGGCAGAGTTTTGTCAGTTAAGTGTGAATGGTCTTATGTGTGAATGTGTGTTTGACTTCCGCTGGCAATTGCGAGGAAAGGTGAGTGAACATAATTTTATTTATTGCTGTAAGCTGTTTGGATATAATTTCAGATACCCTGATTGATGGACGCCGAGTGTCAGTTCGTCGTATTCACCGATATGATAATGGCGGAAGTTACGTACTTTTCGTTATTTTAATACGAGAAAACGTTATCGTGGGTGTTAAAACATCAGAATTGTTTAATTGACGTAAGTAAGTCGCTTCATATCTTAATAAACCTCTACTGCACTATTCGAAATAATAACTTATGTCTTGACATTTCATAAGTTTTTTCTGCAATATCAGCCAGTGTCGATTTCAAGATATGAATAACACGTATTTCATATGCTTCCATGAGATCGTTTGTTTTCAGAGGCTCTCATTTTTCACATACCATTTATTTCACGGTTTAGCAGTGTCAGAATTATAAATTCTACGTCATTGTTGCTCATACAAGATAATAGAAAAACACTGGTCGACAAGAGGCTGTTAATATTTATGTTGTAGTATTTGAAATGGTGAAGTTTACATGCTTAGGGCAATGGTGGAATGAAGATTTGTAAGGGAAACGTGAGAGAACTCGGAGGAAATCCTACCCTATTGCCACTTCTTCGTCCGCCACAAACATCACATGAAGTCATCCTGGATGGAACCCGAGGCTCCATGTTGGAAAGCCAGCTCCTAACCATTTGAGTTATGCCAGAAGCCCTTATAGCCATGATTAATGTAAACATTTGTACCCAGCATCGAGGTTGAGTGGGTAGCATTTTTTCGTATCCAGAAAGTCATGGGTTCAGTTTTCGTTTCTGAGACCCTTTATTCTGAGGTTCTTCCCTGTCTTCATTGGTCCCTCCAGACAAATGCTGTGGTAGCACCACCTATGCTTTCCATGTCGCTTCCAATTAAGTATCCGTTATTCAGTCTCTATAGCGGTGGGCTATGAACTGGACGGCATGGGTTCAATTCCCGGCAGGGCCCAGAGATTTTTCTGTACTCCTCATGGTCAGGACCGATTCGGAGACCTACCCAGCCCCCTATCAAATGGCCGGTACATGAAGCTGACAGATTACCTCCATCTAGTGCCGAGGTCAAGATTGGTGGAGCTGTACCTTTGCTCCCCCATACATCTTCATGGTGTGGGAAAACTCTAGCTTTATCATTGTACTGTTTGGCGCCGTAGAGCAGAGGTGGCCAGGCTTACCATCGGAGGCTCGTATGTTGGTTTTCAGCAATTCGGGAGCCCCAAACAAACGTGGATTGGGTGGCACATGTGTACCTCCTCCCCACGCAGCATATTTTCATTTACTTAAAGACATCATTAACCGATGGAGCTTTATAAAGGAGACGCATTGTGTTTTCCATGGGACAAGAGATGCATCCTGAAATATTCTATAGGCGAATTTCATGCCTCAGATAACATGTAGAGCAGCTTGCCAGACGAGATGTGTGGAGGTGGAGTTGAACACCTCCACTGTAGCCCTGCCAGTCGTAGGAGGCGGCGAAAGGGCAAGTCTCGAATCTGTGACAGTAAAATATGGTCGTAAGTCCCACAGGACACAGACCTGATAATGACTGCCCTGTTGAGACCAGCAGCAACTGTAAACGACAGATCCAACCCCTCGTCAGAGAAAGCGCCCCACATCAACAAACCTGCAACTGTCTGATAGTAATAAAAACCTGGTCGAAGTCTCAGATGGGTGCTTTATTCCAAGGAGACTGGCTGACTGACCGTCGGTCGTAACGTAAGTCTCAGACCTCAGGCCTCAGGATGGTACCGTACATAAGGACTATGACCGCTATGTGCTCTCGTCAGCACTTACAGTTATTCACATTTTTACTTTTTAATGTGTGTATGTGTGGTAATCCATGTTTCCCTCGTCTTATCTCGCATTTCTGTCGTGGGTTCATTTGAGAAGATAGTACAAAGATGTGTCTTGATCTCTCAATAGTCAAAGCAGAGTGTCATTATTTTTTTTATTGCTAGTGGGGTGGGACTAAGTCCCTTGTACTGCGGCCACTTCTGGCCTATTGTACCAGCCACAGATGATAGATGACGGTGATTGTGGAGCAATTGGTGGAATGAAGATTGGGAGGAGAAACCAAAGTACTCGGAGAAAATGTGCCCCAGCGCCACTTTGTCCACCACAAATCCCACTTGACCAGACCCGGGATCGAACCCGGGCCGCCGCGGTGGGAAGCCAGCGACTAACCGCTTCAGCTATGGCGAAAGTGTCATTAACTTTTGAACAATAGAACTTGTACATTACCGTGGTGATATTAGGATACAGCGGATGCGTACAGGAGAATATTTCCTGAAAGCATCTTAGAATGAGTTCCTTGAGATGTTTGCTCAGTGCACACAGATGTAAAAGGGCCACTGTGTAGATCACGGATTCTGTTTAAATCCTTGATTATATAGAGGAGTTTTGAATTTGTATTCTTGGACAGTTGTTGAATAAACGTACCCGCAAGTTCTGTGTCCCCACTCCATCAGAACTTGCCCCCGTTGCTTGGAAACTGCGTATCTCCCGCGATGTCGTTTATCTCCCCTTATGTCCGTATCATATTGATTTTAGTCCAGCGGGGTGCGTACCCTTCCAGGCCGAAGAAGGTGACTTAAAATCAATCCCCAACCCAACATTTCTTTGAACTTCATTTTTAGTACCGCCATAAGCATATCCTCGTTAGTAGGGCCCAGGCCGAGCATTAACGTTCCTGGGAGTGCTAGGGTGGAATCTCCGCTATATCACCAAGCATCGCGACTGAGGCCCTCAAGGCAAGAGCTGGAGTAGTAGTTCGATTGGACCTCAGCCACTATCTTCCAAATCCATTCATCTTACCGTCTGACGCGGTATACTCTCGATACTGAAAGCATCATTAAATGGCCAACTTAAGAATAGTATCGTCCAGGTTACTGACACTCAATTCCTGTACTTCTGTTTTGCGATGTCCATGGAGCTTTCTGACTGACGAACTAACTGACTGGGATCGTGGGTTTGAATCCCTCTTCAGGCATGGCTGCCTATGTGTGAGTTCTTTTTGTGTTTGTGCTGTTCTGTGTGTGTGCGGGGCTGATCCCCCGTCCAAGGATTCCTACCGGATGTGTAAAAAATCAAGAAACTGAAAAAAGTGACCAAGGTCCAACAAAGGGCTGTAGAGCCATAGATAGATAGTTTGTCTAACGAAGCCTGAACAGTTTCGGACTACTGTGTATCGTGGGAAGTTGGTATTAGTGAATAATTAATTGGGAAGGTTGTGTAAGAAAGCAAGTGTGGTCTTATCGAGTCACTGTCCCCTCATTTTCCCCGGAGAAACTGATCAAAACCACGGAAGACCTCAGGATAATAAGGGTGACGAGGCGTTGACGCCATGAATTATTGTTATTATTGTTGTGGCAGGAGGGTTGCTTTGCATTTCGTGGTTTGTTGGCCACACGCGCTGGCGACCGTATCGTGTGAGAAAGTTCAACAGGACCTTTTTGTGTTTGTATTGCGTTGCATAGGCCGGACGCAGTGCAAACAGCCCCACTGATAAACCGCATGGCAATCCCATGTTTTGAACTACGCAGATGGATATGAGGTTCTTTAAAGCGGTGGAGGTGTAGTCCTCTGGAACTTCATTCGACATTTCATAAGTACGTACTGCGTCCATCTTCAGGGTAAAAATGTAAGCCGAACATAAGAATCAGGGCTGTGCTGAGCTTCTTCCTAGTAGCCGGGGCGCTCTTCCCCGGAGGAAAAGCGCCCCGTGCGTAGGGCTTGACCTGACAGTAGCAGTTTTACCTTCATTACAGAGACAGACCGGCGCATGCTATTTGGGGAAGTAATCGTAGTTAATTGTGAGGATTATACGAACACGTAGACACATTCTGTGAATGGTGATGTGGAAGCAGGCGCTACAAACAGTGGCCACTGGCTGGAGAAGCCGGTATGTCCGACGTAAAGGAGAAAGACAATCGCCCGGTTTCGGACCTCTGAGATTGACTGAACGTTTGTTTTTAACGGAGTGGGAGTGGGCTTTTCTTCCGTCTAAACAGGTTAGTGGGGTACCGTTGCTGAAGGTCAAATTTACTCGGTTTTTGCCTGCCTGAGGGTGTTTGAGGACAGGGTGTTGAGAATATTTGGACCGAAGAGGGATGAAGTGACAGGAGGTTGGGGAAAACTGCATAATGAGTAGCTTCATAACTTGTGCTCTTCTCCAAGTATAATTAGAATGATCAAGTCAAGGAGGATGAGGTGGGCAGGGCATGTAGCACGAATGGGGGAGAAGAGGAATGCATATTAGATATTGGCGGGAAAGCCAGAAGGAAAGAGACCACTGGGAAGACCAAGGCGTAAGTGGGCGGACAATATTAAAATGGATCTTCGAGAGATAGGATGGTCTGGATTGGATAGTTCTGGCACAGGATAGGGACCAGTGGAGGGCTCTTGTGAACACGGTAATGGAGTGAGGAGCACAGCCCAATGACGACACTGCAGCTGTTTGATGCTGTGTACTGCCCAGCAGAGACCAGTCGATGTAGTAACGAGCCTTCGGGTTGGATGTGTTGCGGTCCCCAGAAGTTTTTCTCTTCTCCACAGCGTCCAGACCGGCTCAAAGGCCCACCCAGTTTCATGGGGTGATAAAGCGGCCATGGTGAAGAATGATGGAGCTATACCTCCATTCTCCCATATGTCTTCCCTTTTAGTGTTGGGCTGCTGCTTCTAACCCACCACCGGCACTATTGAGGTCAGGTCGGTCACCCTCCGTGACTCAGCAGGTCATTGCTTTGTTCCATCGCGCAGTAACTCGTCCAGGGGTCTCCACTGTACGCCTCTAGGCTCCTTTAAGCTATCAGCTGCTGAAGTGATGGGTCACAGGGGATTTGAAAGGACGCGATCGGCTCATTTGCCTGATGGAATGTCGGAAACCATGGAAACCCTCAGACAAAAACAAAAGAGACTCCATGGCCTTAGTGTCAACTTAGCGGATAGAGGGTGTCACGTGGTTAGCGCAGTGAATCCCCACGGCCGTTAATTTCGGTTTTCTAGACCGGCGCCACTACTTTTCCATTCAAGTAGCTCCTCAATTATCCTCACGAGGCTGAGTGGACCCCGTTCCAGACCCACTACTTATCAGAAAATCTGATAGCGCCGGGAATCGGACCCGGGACTTCTGGATCTGTAGCCAGGAATTCTGACCACTAGACCACAGAGGCGGTCGCATGGAAACCCTCAGTGAGGATAAGAGGCTTTCCGGTCTAGATTCGAACCGAGGATCTCGCGAATACAACTCACAAGCATTGCCACTACATCATTCTGGTCGATGAAAGCGATTTCCTGTTAAGAGCACTGTTTTATGGGAAGTGACGTCGTGCAGTCGGGTCGAAGTCGTACCTACTGCACATCACGGTCCATAGTACGTAGTCCTGGTCGTAGAGTTTGATGTGGTGCTTGGGCATAGGGGTGCCTGAGGCTGGACATTGCAGTGGTTTCTGACACCCCTGGTCATTGTGAGGCTGGAAACAAAGATGCGTACTTGTCTGCCAGATTCCTGGAGAACTGGCTGACAGTCAGGCTGTAGCTCTCGCCCTCATTTACGTCGTCTCGTCACAACTCGGTGTGACGCCACAGTTCGTGAGGTCTCTGAAGACCGCGGTTCATAAATATATAGGTATTATATTGAAATCGAACCAGAAGACATTTGAATACTCCTTTATCTTCTGCGATATAACGCCTTATATTCCGTTGAAAGTGAACCGACGTTTCGGAACATATCTCAGCAATTTTCAAAGCCGTAGAATAAGTCGAGCAACAAAACTGCAAACAAAGTAAATTCCGTGGCCTGTAGTCCGCAAGAGAACTATACCGACCGAGCGACCGCTGCTTGTCGACGAAGTTAGTGCCAACTTAGCGGATAGAGGGTGTCGCGTGGTCAGCGCAACGGATCCTCACGGCCGTTAATGTCGGTTTTCTAGACCGGAGCCTCTATTTCCTTTAAATAGCCTCCCCACGAGGGTGAGTGGACCCCGTTCCACACCCACAGCTTCTCAGAAAAGAATCGGGTAGCTCCGTGAATCGAACCCGGGACCTTTGGATCTGTAGCCAGGAACTCTGACCAGTAGACCACAGAGGCGGTCGCAAGAAAACAGCATGAAAGCAAAACTGGTCTTGCTACATGTTTTCACGCTGGTTTCATGCTGGGCTTATTCTTCGACCCTGAAGATGGAGGCGACATATTCCTCCGAAACTTAATTTGACTATGTACAGACTACACAGCGTCATATCCAAGAAGATAGAATTCTTCATAATCGCCGCTGTAGGGGGGAATTGTGTGACAAGAAAATAGAATGAACGTCCTTTGCCTTGCGCAGCAGATCCTGGCATGTAGGAGCGCAGCCGACGTGACGCCTGATAGTTTGGTAGATATTGCCCTTGTGTTAAGAGTTGGCCGTTCTCAGGAGACTGCGTAGTACCCTCAAGATGACAGCATAAGGGTTCCTCTGAAACGTCGGAACCTCTACCGAACCACATATCACAGCATTCCACAAGGTCGTAATATCAGTTGTCAGTTTCCATGAGAGCCTCATATCTCAGTTGCTGCTGCGTTCAACTCGATACGTCGGCGATTTCATCTCTTGCACGAACCTAACTGCTGCGGGCTCCAGGCAGTTGAACTTAGTAATTCCTCCACAGTCATAATGGCGCCATGGCTCTGCTCCAGAAACAAAAGACGCTTCACTTGAAGGCGCGTCGTCGTGAAGCTGTGGATGCTGGCTTCTGGGTTGCGCCAGAGAAATGAGAAATTCGGCAAGAAATTGCAGAGCACGTGATCTGCAGCAAAATCGTGTGGTGAGAGGGTGACGCACTGTGTCTAATGCCCTGTTATAACCCACACACACCCTACACCCCTGTTTCAGTCAGTGGACTCGACCAAATCCACTGCGTATCCTGTTGAGAGCAGAGAGGTCTAAGTTGTTTGATTCTTTAGTTGTTTAACGTCTCCTTTGCAGGTGGTTAGGTTACGTACCGTCATGTAGGATGAAGGATAATTGGAAATGTTGTAACCAATTTGAAATTTCCGCCCCCCCTCCCCCCAGCAATTGCTTGGTTGGACTTGAGGAAAACCATGAAACCCCTCAGTCATGGTAGTCGGTTTCTGGACCGAGATAGATTTGAACTCGGGACGCCCGTGACGTAATGATGTGTCACAGATTCAGCAGTGATATCGCCGTGGCTCGGTCCCCAAGGCCCTGCTCCGTCGGCCGTGCTCAGTGCAGGAAAGCAGGGGAACCCATATGCGTGGTTTTCTCCCGTTTAATGACTGCTGCGAAGTAACAGGTGCTGTTGTACGACTGCGTGCAATACAGTCACGTGGCGGTTATCTGCTTCTGGTTGGGCTATTACGAACCTATAGTCTGTCTTATTCGACTTGGCCACTGTAAACAGAATGCGCAGCGGGTTTAGTCGAGTCCGCTGACTGAGAGGAGAAGTGTAGGGGGTGTATGGGCTGTAACGGGGTCTTAGTTACGTCACCCTTCCTTCCTCACTGCAGCTTCAACCACTTCCGTTACTTTTTGCCATTTTTCTCACCTGTCATGCGCAACCCAGAGGCCAGATGTAAAAAATGGCCTGTATATATGAAAATAAAATAACTCAGACCAATTATCGATATAAAATAAACAGCAGCGCTGAATGCGTGACATATTGTGCGTTCTGGCTACATCACGCGAGATAATAAACTTGACTCATAGCTGCATAGAACAAATCCTGTGGGTCAGGTTGGCTTAGCGGTAGCTATGTAGACTTCTGTTCGAGGCGTGAATTTAGTAATTTATTACTTTTCTGTCTTAAATTTAGGAAATAATCACTTAGGACACTTTTCTAAATCCTTTTTGCCAGCGACGTTTCTTTTGAGCCATGTAATGTTCTAGTTTATGCAAAATGTAACTATAAACAAACAGCTAACCCATTTTTCTCATTTGAAATTATTAGTTGAAATCCTGACAGTTTTTTCTTGGTTTTCCTCAGATTCTGCAAGCAAACGTCAGGATAATACCTCAATATGTCAGCCAGAGTTCCTACCAAATCCGTTCACATGCATTATTCATTTTTGAGCCTACCACTCGGCCCCGTGCACTCGCGAGACTGACGGCGCCGTAAAAAAACAAAATTAATTTATGAAAGTACTGTCATAGGAATATAAGCTGAATCCCTTTGTACACAGCGATCAGCGACAGTCGGATGAAGATCATGCAATGTAAAGTGTATTTTAATAATATTTGTGCGAGTAACAGTAATAAGAAATTAATTTTTAATTAAATCCAAGTTTAAGGTTGTTCAAATGAAACCCGTTCCTGTCATATGTAGCTAATACAGTCGGTCGATCGGGTTTCATTTGAACAAATCTCGTATTTAAGTCTGGGTTATTAGGCCTGATTCTACTGTTTACAGGGTGGATCCACATTGAATAACTTCTACATGATTTCACACTGATTGTTTTTTAATGCTGTGCATATCCAGTGGATATCGTTACGTAACGTACGTGACCCAGCTGACGAGGACCGATTGAACGTCGACACGTGCATTGGCATAAACATACATCTTTTTGCGTGACTGATGTTGAAATTAGTTATGTTCCGGTACAGTGTCTTGTTATAGGCCTGAACAAGATATTTCAGGCGGAGTAGGATTTTATAAAACTTTAAATCGCTGCTTGTGCCAGTCATGCCCTCTTGTCTCAGTTCTCAAGGGCCACTTTAATTGCAATAATTGAGTAGAGTAATTATATGGAGGGGGCCATGTCTTGTGAAGGTCTGTGAACAGAGGCGATGCTGTTACAATGACCAGGTCCTGGAACGCGTCATGGAATCTGACATGGCCATAGGCCATAGACGGCACCAAGATTCTCGTTTTAACCAAGGGGTTATTCAGAAGAACTCACGAAAGAACAGAATTAAAAAAAAAACCTAAGTTTATGGGTGACACACTAAGTTACAAGCCGGGAAGTCACGGGTTCGATTCCCAATTAGGTCATTGGACTTTTCAGTTGACCTAATCCTTCCAGTCGCACTATGGCCCTGGGGTCGACTCAGCCTCTAACAGAAATGAGTACCAGGAATATTCCTGGGGGTAAAGGGCGGCTGGGGCGTAAGGCTGACAACCTCACCGCCATCTTTGGACCGATTGAGTAGAAACTGTGGGAGCCTCGATATCGAACAACCCAATGGGCCACCACGGCCTCTTACTGGGATATATTTTTTTTATTGCTAGTGGGGTGGGACTAAGTTCCTTGTACTGCGGCCACTTCTGGCCTATTGTACTAGCCCCAGATGATGGGTGAGGGTGGTTGTGGAGCAATTGGTGGAATGAAGATTGGCAGGGGAAACCGAAGTACTCGGAGAAAACCTGCCCCAGCGCCACTTTGTCCACCACAAATCCCACTTGACCAGACCCCCGGGATCGAACCCGGGCCGCCGCGGTGGGAAGCCAGCGACTAACCGCTTGAGCTGTAGCGCGGCCCTCGTCTTACTGGGATAGCTTTACATTTTTTTTTTACTTTTTTAAGTTTTAGTATCAATATTTGACGTTTGTATTTGGTCTGTCAAATTTGAATTTTTAAAAAAGTCCAGGGCGAGGGGGGGGGGGAGATGGCTGCTTTGCCCCTCCACACTAGCCAGCATCCATGGATATGACACCGTGTACTTTGGTAGATAGGTGCCAACGTTACGGAAGAATGCCCAGTCGCCCCTCACAACAATCAGTTACCGGAGTGATCCAGCACTACCGCTGGAAGGATCAGTCCCAGGGAATTTCTGTTGCAGCCGGAAGAGGGTAAAACGCCTGTCCTTGTCGGTGACGAGCAAGAAAGTGTTGAGGATAATTCGGAGAGAGCCAGACGTTTCGGAGGAACATATTGCCTCCATATTCCGGGTTGGAAGAGTAAGCCAAGCAAGAAACGAGCAGAAACAGGTGGCAAACTGAGGAAAACCCGACGTTTCGGAGGAATATATTGCCTCCGTCTTCAGGTTCGAAGAGTAAACCAAACAAGATAGCAGAAAGGCGGTAAGCCCAGCTTCTGCTGCTGCTTTCATCCTTAACTTACTCTTCGACCTTGAGGATGGAGGAGGTACGTTCTTCCGAAACGTCGGGCTGCCGCCGAATTACACAGCGGCACAATCCAGGACGCCATGTTCTTTGTAGCCGTCGCTGTGAGAACCGCGAGTCGCAGAACAAGGCGTAAATTTGCTGTGAAGGGAAATTCGAAAGACAATGTTGGCTTCCTGCATGCAGTGCAATGTTGGTTGTCTGATTGGCCGCGTGGCGATGCTTCCCCTGTGCTTTTTCGTTTTGTAGTATCGTTTCCATTTCATCTTTTCTTCACATCTTTCAGTACCTGGCTAGACCATCTTGTTCTGGGTCATCTCGTCGGTCTCTTTCTCTGAATTTTAATTGTGAAGCTCTTCTCAGTTTCAGTGATCTTTGTGGCTTATTTTATTAGGCTGTAGCGTTAAATGGTTCGTAGATTGGTGAATAATTGGTTGGAAAGGATTTGGAAGGAAGTGGCCATCGATTCATTTAAGGTACTCTATTCGTATTTAACCTGAGGTACTGAGGTGTACCACGAGAAAGCTCAGTGTAACCAGTGTCCTTGTCGAAATTTGAAGCGAGCACCTCTCGAATACAAGTAGCTACGCCAGCCAGCTCGGTTTCATTGTCTCTTTTCTGTCCACCTGTTTTACATGGTTAAATAATCGTCGCCTTTTATCTGCGAACTCTATGAACAAATATTGAATCACGGTAATTGCTTAAAAAGCGTTTATAATTGTAACCCGTCGTGTTTCCCCCCACAGTACTCGTTGACGTTCTTGAGTAGGGATAGAGCAGTCGGTACAGCGACTAGCCACGAGCTGGACGACCGAGGGGTCAGAGTTCGAGTCCCGGTAGGGTCGAGACTTTTCTCCACGTCGTCCATACTGGCTGGGGAAGACCCAGCCTCCTATCCAATGGATACCGGGGGGGGGGGTCTTTCCCCTGGGGTAAAGCAGAAGGGGCGTGAACCCGAAAACTCACCTACATCTGTTTCCGAGGTAAAGAAAATGTGTATCTATATATCCATTCCGCCATACGCCTTCATGACGTGGTGCTCAATTAGTTAAGCAGAGGGGCAACTTTACTTTGCCTGTTGATACTTCCGTATCCGGTGCAGGGATTTCGCGTCTGTTTCTTTTCATAATGCCGCGTGTTCCGGCGTTGCGTGTTAGGTCGAAGCCACTGGGACGTGATGAATGGCGGATTAGAACAGGAGTGACGTACTGCCCCCCCCCCTTCAGTGCTCGNTTCCCTTTTAGTCCCATCTCTGCAGCAATTCTCTTTTTGTTTCTCGTCGAAAGGAGCGTGTATATGCGCGGCGTGTTTCCGCCCGGCCAGACTGTTCATTGAACCGGAAGTCGCGTTTACAGAAGTCCGTATTATTCGCAACAGAGGCCGTTGCCATAGCTGAGGCGATAGGCGCCGGGTGACGTCAGCTGGGATTCTTGGGGAACGAAGTCGTCAAGAGCAGTCATCCTTCGGGTTTGTTTGGGTTTCCACTGAAGGCCGATTGTTCAGATTGAGGATTTTTGTACATCGTAACAGGCCACGACCAATCCCTTCCAAGCTCGTTCTGGTTCATCGTCTATTAAGTATCCTACCATTCGACACTGTGTAGTCTGAGCTACAGGAGCCGTCACCCATATCCACCTCTACCCCACTCGTACCCCCACCCTAGCCCTGATCAAGCAGCACAGTATCACATCTCCCGATCCTTACACTGGGAGCTTCAGCGAACGCATCAGAATTGTTGCGCTGTGCATGTATTTCCTAGCTTGTTTTGAAATCTTTGTTGTCTTCTTCCGATAGAGTAGGGTAAAGTTTCCCATATTCGTAATAAATGGGAGCCGGTATAGCGACAGGCTGGACGGCCGGGGGGTTTGGAGTTCGAGTCCCAGTTGGATCAAGAATTTTCACCTCTCCAATCGTCCAGACCGGCTCTGGAGGTCCACCCAGCGTCCTGTCCAAAGGGTACCGTGGACTGCTTCACCGGGGGTAAAGCGAAGGTGACCGCTCACCTCCAACTTTTGCCGAGGTCAACAATGCATGGATCTGTACGTCCACTCCCCCATACGTCTTCACGGCGTAGTGCTTAATTAGCTGAGCACAGGGACAGCTTTACCTTTACCTTTTTTTTTCTCCATGGCACTACAGCCCCAGTGGGCCTAGGCCTACCTCCATGAACTTCTCCGTTCACTTCGGTCTTTCTATATCTTACACATTCGGTAGGATTCCTTGGGTGGGTGATGAGCTCGTCGCAAGGCTTCTACCTGTACACAAACACAGAAAAACGCACACACAAACTAAACATCCATGCCCTGAGTGGGATTCAAACCCACGATCCCAGTTTCCAAGCGAGTGATGACAGTACATGCTTACCTTTACTTTACCCTAAATAAATTAAGCATCACGCCATGAAGACGTATGGGGGGAGAGTAGGTGTATTTCCACCATTCAGTGATCAGGTTTGTCTCCGGGGAAAGAGCCCCCCGGTATCTACTGGGCCCCTGAGCCAGTCTTGGCGCTGTGGGTGCACACAGTCTCATCAAATGCGCTCTGTTGCGGCCTGTGCCCTTTGCAGGATTTGCGGTTCTCGGTGGTGCTCTGTGAAGAGTACTACAGTCTTCTGGTATTTAACGCAATGTATTACGTTGAAAGTCAACCGACGTTTCGGAGAAACATGTCGCCTCTGCTCTCCACCTGTTTTCATGCTGGTTTCTTGCTCGGCATATTCTTCGACCCTGAAGATGGAGGCCATGTGTTGCTCAGCGGACTGCACGGCGTCAGCTTCACTTGAAACTTTGTCATGTCCGGTACAGTTGGCGCTCCGGCACCCCACTGCAGTATCTGTTGTATATTAATATTATAATTAAACATATCGTTTTGATTCTCGTACTAGTCACAGCTTCACTCTCCGTCTGACTTGCTGTCCCGTCCCCATTTCTCTTGGGTCTTATACGTTATATGTTACTAGAGCGCGCGGTAGCGTAGTTGGTTGAGGCACTGTGCTACAAGACGGAAGATCGCGAGTTCGATTCCCGGTGAGGTCACTGGATTTTTAGTTGACCTAATCCTTCCAGCCGCACTGTGGCCATGTGGTTGACAGCCTCTAAGTGATATAAGTACCAGAAATCTTCCTGCGGGTAAAGTGCGGCGGGCGCGTAAGGCTCAGAGCCTTACCGGCATTTGTGAGCCGATTGTCTAGAAAATGTGGGAGCATCGACGTCTCCACAACCTTATGGGCCTCTACGGCCTGTTACAGGGATTGCATTACTGGTTTTTTTTGGAGGGGGGGGGTGCATTACCCTTCATTCTTGGATCCGGCTGTCCTAATACCTGTTTCTGCACCCCAAATCTGGTCCGCCACATCTCAGTGTGTGACCCCAATCTTCTTTGCTACATGGGGGGACAACCCCCCCCCCCGTTCATTGTACCTCCCAACGCTCACAGCCTGCAAATTGCCTTTTGCAGCCATATTATTCCTCTCCTGGCCTCCACGACAACTTGGCATAGTATTGTCGTCGTGTTGTACCCGGAAATGCTCTGCATTTGTTGCGACATGTTGGCTGCACTGGCATGACGCGACTGGTTTGTGTAGGCCTTCCAAGTAATTCAAGTTTCCAGACTTTTCGAAGAATCTGCATCAAGTTCAGGATCAGATACTGACTGACTTGTCTCGTCGAATAAACCGGTTATTTAGTGCAGATGTCAGTTTTATGAAGCGTGGACATTTTGTCCTCTTTCCTGAACAGTTGCTGCAGACTTGGTGCGTTTAAGTGTTCCCAAGGATTAAACGTTGTTGTTGGATTCGAGGCTGTCGCAGTGGTGACTATGGAGAGTGCTCTCTCCTGGGCTGTGACGCCTTGTGGTTCGATAGAGGTTCACAGACGCTTCAGAATAACGTACTGCTTCCATCTTCAGGATCGAACTACATGGCGTGACATTCAGGGTACAGTACTCTTCATAGACGCTAGCTTTTAATACCAATTATTCTGTAGCGGGTGCCCCTTTTTCCTTGTACACCCGAAGTTTACCTGAATAGTAAATAAACATTCATTTCGTACCTCACAGAAAACACACTTCATATAAAGACCAGCCGGTTAATGTTGTTTATGGAAATAATCGCCGTTTATTGTAGGTCGTATTTAATGCATTAATATTGTCACATGTATGAATGACTATAGACGGGGTTTGGATTGGTGACTCGATTTATTGACCACGTATACACTGACGACTCGAAACTACAAGTGATTGCAGTGCCACCGCTGGTCTTCACAATAGAGAAATCACCACAACACCCCCTAAGCCTTTTCCAGCCTGCTTTGTCTTCACCAACCGTTTCCTGACAAGGGCTTTAACAGTGGAGGTTCTTCATCTTCTGTGCTCACGCCGTTGCCCGTTGGCTAATACTTCTCACAACTGTACTCGTCAAGTCAAACTGTCTTCATTGCATCTCGGCACGGACAACATAGAAACCACCGTTCGTTGCGTTCTCGGCCGTTACCGCGTTAACGTGTTTACCGAGCCGTGGCCCAGAAACGGCCTCGGCGCGGACCACAGAAAACACCATTCTTGTATTGTTGCTGGCGTTACTTAGCAGCGACCGCTTAGCAACGGGTCTGTACCCCACAATATGATGATCATAAAGTGAGATGTGTTAGTGAATGTTAAAGGATGTGGTACGTTTAGTTACCACTGTGCTTCACAGTGTTAACATGCACTGCAGTTAGCGTTAGTGTCTTAATTCCCCCCGTTGTACACGGCAGGCTATTGTCGGGGCAGTTACCTGAGCACCCCCCGGTCACTCGACTCTTGGTACCGGAACTGTGAATTCTTGAGATAATCTCGAACGCAGAGCCACACAGTCGGACCCGCCAGGAAGCAAGAGAGTTCGTGTGGTGAGGAGCGTAATCCCTTAAAACAGTGGTAACTATATATACCGGAACACTGTGTGGGCTGAATGCAGATTTTTATTTACGTTGAGGCAGGCGGTACCTATAATTACCAGTATATTTTGAAAGGTTACAGTTCGTGAATGTGTTAGGAGAGTTTGGAGGATTTGAGGTTCTCACAGCGGGTCTTATAATGGGATATAACGTCGTATAATCCGTTGAAAGTCAACCGACGTTTCGGAGGAACATATCGCCTCCATCTTCAGGGTCGAATAAGCCACGCGAGATACCAGCATGAAATCACTCGGTTTGTGTGAGGGCGATTGTCCGAGTTCTGATGATTCACTATCAGCTGATTACTCATCTGATTACAGCGAAGTGCCTGGCTTGTTATCATCAGTTAGAGTAGCTGCATCAGCTGTCAGCGATTTCTTGCGATTGCTGTGGCAGTATTTCACTGGAACGGCTGACGGCTGTTCATCCCGTCATGGGACCCTAAACATTCGTATGTATCCGTGTTTCTGTCTGTACAGACGGTTTCGCCGACCCCTCAGATGGGGTTAGCGAGTTCTACCGAAACTGCGGTAATCACGTAATCCAGAATACCACAGTTCAGTCTCGCTTGAGGTTTTCCGACAGAATTTTTAGTAATATGTTTTCTTACGCCTATGAGTTCGCGATTTTGTCACTAACACATGAAGAATACGATTTTGAATCTTTCTTGCCTACAGTTTCCCTCTTCTTTTCTCTGTCTTGGCTCCCAACCCAATCTCAGTTCTCTGCTTTCACAGTTGTTAGCATTATTACTGATCCCACCGGCTTGCCAGGAGTCATATTCCTAATGACAGGGGTTCCATTCCAGGTAGAGGCAACATTTCTTTCTTCGTCACGTGTACAAGAATCAGCTTCCATCTTCGCAGGGTGGGGCGAGACAGTCCCCTTGGTACGTGGACCACTAGTGTCCCGGCTGTTGCAGGAATGTAGAGCGTTTCGTGGAATGAGAATCGGCAAGTGCTCTGAGAAGAG
The DNA here is from genome assembly GCF_002891405.2 of Cryptotermes secundus. Classification (NCBI taxonomy): domain Eukaryota; kingdom Metazoa; phylum Arthropoda; class Insecta; order Blattodea; family Kalotermitidae; genus Cryptotermes; species Cryptotermes secundus. The sequence goes on from NW_019739005.1 coordinate 397,583, forward strand.
TGACACTTTGCCACATGAGCTATCCTGGTATCGAAGCCGGCGACTCACTTTCTGCCTCCCTCCCGGTGTTTCCTCCACTGATGAACGCTACGAGGATGTAGCGGACATGTGTGTGATGGCTTGCAGAAGCATCCCTGACGACCGAGCATACAGTGGCAGCTGCTGAGGGACTCCCACTTCTGGCCGCTCAGACACAGTAGTGCAATCCCTGACCCGTTCAGCCATGGATATTTTCATGTGCATGTATGTTTGTGTACACGCCTGTCTTGCAGTAGGTCGCAAACAGTGAGAGTAAAGGAGCATTGTCATCCTCCCATTCGCTGCTTAGGGTAGCACGTCACGAGTAGTTTGTCGGACTCTACACCAGTTCCTGTATTTCTTCTGGGTCTACAGGGAGCCGGTAAAGCTCAGTCAGTATAGCGACGGGCTACAAGCTGGACGGCGGGTGTTCGATTCACCGCAGCGGGAAGAGCCTTATCTCCACAGTATCTAGACTGGATCAGGGGCCAACGCAGACCCTTATCCAGTGGGTATCAGGGCCTCTTTCCCCGCCGATGTAGCGTGTGGGGGCATGGAGCTCATCACACCTGCATTTGGTGCCGAGATAAAAAATGTTGAAGCTATACCTCCATTCCCCCATACGTCTTCATTGCGTGGTACTTAATTAATTGAGCAGAAGGACACCTTTGCCTTTTTTACCTTCAGGATCGAAGAGCAAGATAAGCAACAAGCACGCGGCAAGCTGAGCATATTTCTCGTTCGTCATCATAGGTTGAGAGGCGGGAGATTAGGCAAGCGAATGTTCCTGAAAATACAGACATTTGATAAAGCCGGCAGTTGGAAGTGTATAGGACAGCGTTCGTTTGCGTGGCGGACAGGCCCGGTACGTGTCACTGCAGTTACCCAGGAGCACGGAAACTAACGATTATTTCAAAAAGAAGACTCAAGAAATGGAGAACAATAAACGGACAGAGAAAGAAGGGTGAGTTCAGTTTATATCACTTGGTTTCTCACACGATATTCAGGGAGAATAAGTACTGTGTTTCTGGATGTTACCCCGTGTAGTCTGGTAGGGATATGCTGTTTCCACCTTCATGCTCTAAGGGTAAGTCAAGCAACCAACAAGTAGACCACTTCATACTTAGTGGTTGCATGCTTGTCTTACTCTTCGACCCAGAAGATGGAGGTAGTATATATCACCGAAACGTCAGTGAACTTCACCGGACTCCAAAACGTCACTTTCTAGAAGACAGTAATCTCGATGGTCTCCGCCGTGATAACCTCAAATCTGTATCTGTCTCCTACGTTGTGTTCGGGTGGCTGTGTTTTCTGACGCAGGCTCGGTCCTGGGATCCACGACCGCTTTCTGTCACATCGTCGGTTTCTTTATCACGTTGCTGACGTCTCGTTTGATAACTAGTGTGAACAGCTGTATAGAAACCGTTCGTGGGATATTCCAGCAGCTCTTCCGGAGTCGAACTAAGGACCGGCCGATTCTAGCAAGTGCATCCTTACAAACGCTTGTATGACGCTGTCAGTAGGCAGTATAGCGGCGGATGGTGGGATGAGTGCAAAGTGATGAGGAAGTAAGCGGCATTGGTCTAATTGAGATATTGCCTGCAGAAATGGAAGGAAACCACGAAACACTTCACTCACGATAGCCGGTGCCGATCCGAGATTTGATACAAGTAGCTCCCGAATTTGAGTTTAAAGCGTTAACCTCTACACCATTCTGTTCGGTAAAGAAAATATGATTTATTCGCTGGTTAACAGCGTTTGGGATATAGGTACTGTTCTCAGGTTGAGTAGTCACGGAGTATAGCGGTGTGCCCCACGCTCCAGGGCGCTCATCTGTCATCGCTCAGTTGCACTGTAGCCGTGTGTGTGCCGGCATGGGTGTCATTAAACGTGGTGTGATCCTTATGTAGGACCTGTGGGTGTTAAGGTGATCCTTGCGTCGGTTCTGTGGGTGTAAAAGTGACGATCCTTGCGTCGGTTCTGTGGATGTTAAGGTGATCCTTGCGTCGGTTCTGTGGATGTTAAGGTGATGATCCTTGCGTCGGTTCTGTGGATGTTAAGGTGATCCTTGCGTCGATTCGGTGGATGTTAAGGTGATGCTTGCGCCGGTTCTGTGGATGTTAAGGTGATGATCCTTGCTTCGATTCGGTGGATGTTAAGGTGATCCTTGCGTCGATTCTGTGGATGTTAAGGTGATGATCCTTGCTTCGATTCGGTGGATGTTAAGGTGATCCTTGCGTCGGTTCTGTGGATGTTGAGGTGATGATCCTTGCGTCGGTTCTGTGGATGTTAAGGTGATAAGGAACACCGACCCGGACGGTTGCGATTGTTACAGATAAGTTAAGCGCCACTTGCTGTGAGTAAGCTCAATTGTTTAGAATTATGGTCTGTTCGTTCACTGTCACATTTCACTCTACATTTTCGGCCCCGAGAAGTAGGAGAGGTTAGCGAGATGCACGCAGAAAAGCATGAAGATCTTCGTGTAACGTGTCTCTTGTTCTTGTCCGATACCAAATCAAATTGTAATGTGCCGACAGAATGGGGAGTAACTGTCGCATGTCAGATTTGATGGGGTGCTTTCAGTGGTGTCGTGATGACATTTTTGCAAACCGCTGTATAGAGGCAGTAACGGCGCACTGGCTAGAATTGTTACATGTTGCGAGCATTTCCAAATTTGCTATTTGAATGGCTGCTGTAGGCAGAATTCCTTCATCACGAAACAAATTAAACTAGGGGAACACCTGGACCCATCGAATACCTTGCGATTTATACCCGTACGTCGCCTTGTATTATGTGTGCAAAGAATTGAAGGAATACGAGATTGGCGGGACACGTAGCTCGCGTGGGGAGTTGTACTGTACATCATTACGGAACGCCGCATGAAAACGTACGGACATTGACGTCTGCACTGGATGGAGATGAGTGGTGAGCTTCACGCCCCAGTCTCTGTTCCCGGGCACCCTCTGGTCGCTGACCAGAAGAGAGACACTCTTGCCCCATCGGAAATAGAACACAGATTCCTCGGTCGTCCAGCTTGTAGTCTAAGTCACTATATGATGAAGTTATCCGGACACCGAGAAATGCGTACAAATTTTTGGTTTGAAAACTTGAAGGAGAGGGGCCAGTTCATCTACTGTTCTACCCTGAAGATGAAGGCAGGTTCCTCCACGAAACTACACGTCACCTCGCCTCTCGAGGCAAGTTGGTGCACTTCCATTCTGTGGAAATATGCGGCACTGCAAAACCCGCAGAAGAATGCGAATTCCTTGCAGTTGAGTGCGAGTCTATATTTAGACCGCCCTTTGCAGCGCGCTCGCCGTTTTGTGGAGTCCGGTGAATCATTGGGGGTAAGGGCTCAAGTGGTGCTCATACTTTCACCGCTTGTTTGAAACAGGCCTCTCGATGCGTTTCAGAAACGTAATGTAAATTTAAAACGCGTAATCCAAGAGCTGGTTTTCCGTAACAAGTTAAGGAAAAGTTGGGCGAAGTCGACCCAGAAGGTTGTATATTTTATTTTAAGGGTTATTTTAATTCACACTGCATATCATCCCTGCACTATATACGTGCAACTTCTCTTGTCTTCAGTACCACTCAGTAGTCCGCCATATTGCCCGTCACTGATATTGGTAATCGCGTTGAAGTAACAACTCAATATGACGTAAATAAAAATGTGTTATATATTCACAGAAGAGTCGCTCTGTGGTCTAGTGGTCAAAGTTCCTGGCTACTGATAGAGGTCCCGGGTTAGTTTCCCGGCGCTACCAGAATTTTTTAGAAGTAGTGGGTCTGGAACGGGGTCCACCCATCCTCGTGAGGGTAATTGAGGAGCTACTTGAATGGAAAAGTAGCGGCTCCGGTCTAGAAAACCGAGATTAACGGCCGTGGGGATCCGTTGCGCTGACCATGTGACACCCTCTATCCGCTAAAGGTGGCACTAACATCGCCGACAAGTGGCGGTTGCTCGGTCGGTATAGTTCGCTTGCGGACTAAAACCACGGAGTTTAGTTTTTATAGTTTTAGATTTATATATTCATAGAAGAGTCGGCGTAGCTATGGCCTACAGGCTGATCTGCCGCTGTTCGGACCCCGGCAGAGGCAAGAGATACTTGTCTACTGAACAGTATCCAGACCTGCTATGGGGCTTAGCGGTCTAGGCGTGGAGCTGACCACTCGCCTTCAGCTAGTTCGCGTTGTTTTAGTGCTGCAGCAGCTTGCACCGTGCAGTCAAGCAAAAAGTGTAACATCAACATATGTCATGCCTTCCGCCCCCACCCGCCCGGGTTCTGGTAGCGATCTATTTGCTTAGCTGAATCACAGCTGAGATAGCAATAAATGGAAGTTGTACTCTTTGCCCCAGCTGTGTCAGGGATAAGCGGGCCTCGCAACCAGAGGCTGCCGTGGCTGAAGTTGCCCCTGTTCGTAATCAAGCGCTACTTCGTGAAGATGCATGGGGGAGTGGGAGTATAACTCCACGCGATCTTAACCTCGGCAGTAAACGGGAGTGAGTGGTCAGCTTCACACCTCGCCCTGAACGAGCCCTTTGGACAGGACGCTGGGTGGGCCCCAGAGCCGGTCTGGACGCTGTAGAGAAGAGCAAAATGTTTGCCAGGACATGAAGCTGACCACTCTCATTTGGTGTGGAGGTTAAGAATGCGTGGAGCTCTTCCTCCACCATGACATTGTCGACAAGGTTTAACGGCGATGTATCAAGATGATATGGCGTCGACTGGTACGATGATCGGTGGTGATGATTTGGATGGAGGCGGCCGCGGTTCGGTTTGCAGTGTCATCGCAGAACTTGCCCGCTACCATATCTCCGAGATCTGCACCTGGGACCTCCCGAGTATGAAGCAAGGGTGACTGGGCCGTGTAAGGGCTTACACGCTGCGTGGGGTAACATCTTGAACAGCTGGTAGTTGATCATCCGGTCAGGATATTTCGTGCTTTTCTGAGAGCACAAGGTTCATTGCCGTGATCTAGAGAAGACCTCGTTTGGCCCTGTCCTGATTCACATCAATCTAATCTGCACTGATTTTAATATTATCCTCACATCTGCGCCTAGGTTTCAGAATGGTCCATTCTCCCCAAGAGATCATACAACCAAAGCTTCTGATTAATCGCATTGCGTACTGTATGGCCTGTCTATCTCGTCTTTCTCAGTTTACCCAAGCGAGCTGTGTTAGCGGTAACGGTCTAGATTCCAGCTGCCTTGCAGGGTTTCATGGTTTTTCTCGGTCCCTCCGGATGCTTCCCCCAGAAAATTTCCATATCATAGTCCGTCATTGTGCCATTGGACGCTACGCTCATATGCGAGACGTTAAGAGCGCCCACAAATTCTCTGTTGAATAAAAATGTTAAAAGACATTTTGGGTGTGCTGTGTGGCTGGCGTGCTGCGGTTGTTGCGCCCCTTGGTTAGGTTATTCCCCCCAGAAGAGCTGATTGCTCTTGGCGGCTCGTTTGTTCTGCCATTGTCGGGGTGACATGAGAGCTGTCATGGAAACCATGGGACTGGTTCTCAGCTGTGGTTCCGGAAACTCACCTGCCGTACTTTGTGTTTCGGGAAGTAAATAGTGATAGGATAAAGGATCCCAGGACTAACCATTTCGAGGGGGAGGGGGGTACCAAGAAACAGACTATCAGCGTGGCGGATCGTCCTCTTTAGCGTTTGTTCAATAAATTCTGCTTCCATTGATCCTAAAGGTTCATTAACGATCTCGCTGGACCGTAGAGACCAGTTCAAGTTTCATTCTTAGAGTTTCGTTTAATATTATCTTCCGAACTTCAGGAATCTTGGTTTCTTTGCTTTCGGACGATCAGGTTGCTGACCGGTAACGCTCGAGACTTGTATTCTGGAGATGCACGGTTCGAACCTGGGCCGACACACCGGCTATCCTCAGTGAGGCGTTTCGTGGTTTTCCTAGGCCCCTACTTGTAAATACCGGGATAGTACCCTAGTCATGCCACAGCCTCTTCATTTCAAACCATTTCCAAACCATTTCCAAACCATCCCAAACCAAATGATTTCCGTTTGCATCATTCATCCGTCATCCTCGGATCCGACGCTGTGTAGCCGACTGCGCACTGTACAGACCAGCAACACGCCATGTCCTCACACGAGTTGCAGTGATGTTGACGGTGGAATTTTCGAAAATGTATTATACTAGTAAACTGTACCAACTTTGTCACTTGAGCAGTAAATACCGGCATTAGAAACAGTACGTAATATCTCTTTCTTATCAACAGTTTTGGAACTATGGACTGAAATAGCTTATCTCGGAAACCGTTCCGAATAGGACACATGTACATATACACGTTTTTGCTTAGAATTGCCGATAGTGTGACCTCCCAGAATACTGATCTTTCCTCCTGGGACACTGTATAGCGTCGCTGTTTATTGTGAGGACCATACGGAACACTTAGATGCATTAAAGCAGGTGGTACATGTACAGTGACCATTGTGCGTTAAGGCTCAATGAGTCAGCATCTGACGAGATATTCTCTCCGGAATCATGTCCGTGTGTCCAGTATGACAGCTGCTGTGAGTTGAACCTCTGTCACAGCACGGCCCAGGCGCTACTGGTGCCCCCGTGAAGACGCACTTGTGGCGCTCAGCGCATGCTTGTGTCTTGGTTTATGACAGTTTTATTACTCACAGCTCAACTTCGTGTCTGTTTTGACGGTAGTCTTCTGGGTTACGGGACTAAGTCCCTTGTACTGCGCCAATTCTCCTATTGTACCAGCCCCAGATGATAGGTGAGGGTGACTGTGGAGCAATTGGTGGAATGAAGATTGGTAGGGGAAACCGAAGTACTCGGAGAAAACCTGCCCCAGCGCCACTTTGTCCACCACAAATCCCACTTGACAAGACCCGGGATCGAGCCCTGGCCGCCGCGATGGGAAGCCAGCGACTAACCGCTTGAGCTATGGCGCGGCCTAGAAATGTGATACCCATCACTGTACTGTTAACCACAACTCTGATAACTTTTCCGACGAATGGTGGAGCTATGCCTCCATTACCCCAGATAAATAAGCAGAGGGACAGCTTTACGTTTAGCGCTGTTAGACGGACGATGCCGAAACGTATTTGTGTGCGTTAGTCACGGGATGTGCGGCGGTGGATTTGAGGCGTGAGTCTCATTTCTGTTTATAGGAGTTGGGTCCCCGCCAGAGGAAATTGTGTCACTTTTCTTCTAAATCTATCAGCAAACTGCTGTGGATATGTGGGTCACAGGTGTCTCCACGCTGCTGTCTGTATGAAGGAGCAGGGGCTTCAGAACTGACGTTAACTTTTCCTTTTTTTCATTTTAGTGTTCGTTTAAACGGACTTTATGTTAGTCTGGCGCGAGCATTGGCTGTATAATAAGTAGGCTGCGCTCTGTTTGACCGACAGAAGATGGAGCCTACAGGTAAAGCGTCCGGGGCGTGAAGCTACAGCCGAGGTCAAGGATGGTGGAGCTATGCTTCCACTCTCCATATGTTTTCATGGCATAGTGCTTAATCGGTTAAGCAAGGGAAGGATTTTGCCTTTTTTACTTCAGGCTTTGATTCTGTATATTTATTCATTGCTACAGTTATATTTAACTATACAAATTGATGAGCAAGTTGGCATGGCGGTAACGCTCTGGGCTCCGGAAGGTGCTCAGTTCGAATCTCCTCCGGGACACTCTGGTTTTCCTCAGTCCCTCTGGAAAAATGCAACGATTGTACGTTACTTCGACCACAACCGCTTCCTCCCAAATGTTTTCCAGTTGTTGATTAACCTGTGACCCTAGCAGTCGGCGCTGTATAATGTAGCTACTGACCGACCGACCGACCGACCGAACAACCAACTAACTCCATGGAGCCAAGTGCACGCCCAGCCATCCAAGAACTTACCGACATTTTGTGGAACCCGAAGGTTCATTACCGTGTTCAGAAGAACCAGCAGCTGGCCCCTATCCTGAGCCAGATGAATCCATTGCCACCCACTCTCAGCTGCGAGACCTGGCCACTTCGCGCACCCACAATGTGGAGGGGTGGAGCTGTAGGATACTAACAGCCATCGCCCCAGTGCTGCAGACTTTTCTGATTTTTACTGCAGCAGGTAAAGGTAAAAAAGGCAAATTTGTCCCTGCAGCAGGTCGTGGAGGTCTGTAGGGTTGTGAGACATCGAAGATCCAACATTTTATGAACAGTCGGCTCACAGATGGCAGTGAGTTTTTAGGTCCTACTCGCCCCACCCCCAGAAAGATTCCTGGTACTGATTTCTATGAGAGGCTGAGTCCACCCCAGGACCATAGTGCGGCTGGAAGGATTAGGTTCACTGAAAAATCCAGTGACCTCATCGAGAGTCGATCCCGGGACCTTCCAGCTAGTAACATAGTACCTCAACCAGCTACGCTGGTAGCATGTCCCGAGTACGGCAGGTTGTAATTAAATTATAACATCTTTTGTGTGTTGATTTATGACAGTGATGTTTTAGCCTGTGATTTTCTGAATTATTACACCTTATAGTCTGGTAAGTGGGTACGAATGCATGGAAGGAGCTGCTGCAATATTCAGAATTGACATCTGTCTTAAAGATGGAAGCAGCCAGGTTTTCCAGGACGTTAGTCACCTACCAGACTACACGATGTCACGACGCAATGACTGTAATTGAAATTATAGCATCTTGTACATCACCAGACGTGGATGCTGTTAGGATTTTTTCATTGGAGCCAGGAACCAGAAAATTTGCTTGCAAACTTACATCTAAGGTTATTTTTACTGATCACACTAGGCCATTAAGGACAGAAGCATACTCCTAATGTTTTGTGTTAATTAATATTTCTTGTATCTTCATTTTTAAATTTTTTACATTTGTTGTATTCAAGGAGAAGGGCAGATGGCCGACTTCCTCTTTTACCCCGTTGCCAGTGCCTATGTTGCCAGCCAAGTAAGATCCATGAAGTATTAGGGGATTCAGTAATAAACACCATTGAATTCAGCCAAGCCACCTAACCTGGAGTGTCCTGTATGCTTACAGGAGGCAGATCCTAATGTCTCGCTACCAGTCTGGCAACATGGCGGGGGAGATCTGGGTGCAGTGGTTCTCTTGTTGTATCAATCAACCAGCAGCACAACAGGTGAGCCATCTTGTTGAACACAACTTCACTTTATGCTGATGGGCACCATGACAACCTGACTTCACAGTTAGGTTCTTCTCCTTTGAAAGCCATTTCTTCATGTTTAAATTTAGCTCAGTCATCTCATTATTTGCATGTGTGAGGATTATTTGATCGGGTTTGCTGTAGAAATAATGATTTACTGACCCTCAGGTCCGATGTTCTTGTTTCTAGCACTGAATTTGTTTGCATGTCTGTCCTTGCAGAGGAAACGTGTGCAGCAGCGAGTTAGGCGGATTGACCGGTCCATGATCGGTTCACCAACCAACTTCCAACACACAGGTCACATTGGTTCGGGCGATGTGGACACGGGGAACTCACGTCTGCGGGCCATTCAGAATCAGATGCAGTCAAAAGGGGGCTACGAGACAGCCTTCAGCACAGTTCAGGTGCAACATGGTTTTGTGTGGGAATGATCATTGGGGAGAATTATTGGAAAATGACCACTTGGACAATCAAGCAGGAGATGGTTGGAGAATATTAAGATTCATGTTATGAGAATGGGATGGGTGATTCATGGAAGTGGCTGCGGATTGTGTCCAGTGGCGGGTTTTTGTTTTGTTATGGCTCTACTACTGGAATATTAGTTACTTTGTTTGTTTGTTTCTTAGCAGCCAGACAGGAATGCAGGCAAGTTCAGAAACTTCTCGTCCCTCCTCCTGTTTACAAACTAAAGGGAAAGCATGCTTGTAATATAGTAAGAAGCATAGGGTGGGCCTTCTTTTGCTTCTTTTATTTCTATAGTTTTAGACTGCTGTAGTGTGGGATGTGAGGCCCCTGTAGTAAGGCATAGGTTAACTAATGTTTTGGAGGTAGCTGCTTGAGCAGGCCATTAAAGTATTGTAACGTGTTTCGTTACTGAATACGCCGTAGAGATCGTTAATTGGTTTATTGAACAATCTACAAATAACGGCTACAATTAATTATCACAATGTTACGGGTTTCCACACTTTACAAACCCTACAACAAAATCTCTTAACACTATCTTCCAGAGTCTTCACGTATTAATAGCGTGGGAGCTATACAAGTCTCGCTGAATTACACACTCCAAATATAACTGGTTATCACGAATTATCACTGTGGCTTGTAACTTGCGAACTGAGAACTCGTTGATAACACACTGGCTCTCGCTTGCTGCTCAGCCGGCTTTTATTCCGTTCGCTGTTGCTAGTTGTGACGTGGCGTATAGCCTAGCAACGCTGTTACCCCTTGGTGACGTCACCGCTGTTGACTCGCGTTGCATAGCTTCAAGGTTGTGGGGACTCGGCTAACTTCGGCTCCGCTCGTGACGTCACCGCGGGGAGAGTGGCGGGGTGATGACTCGCCTATTACGCGAGCGCTACGTGCCGCTGGGGAGGTAGGGGTCAACATGTCACACTATACATGTTTGAGAACAGTCGTTTGTTTTTTTGGTCAAGCTTTCTCATGTGAGCTTCAAAATCTTGAACAGAACAGCACAGATGTTTCTTAGACTTTTCCAGGATTGAACGTTGTAAATGTAAGATTTCGTAAGTTTCGTTTGTCAGGGCCTGAAAAATGAAGTGAGAATTCTGGAAAAACTTAAAATTGAAGAGACATACATTCAGATAATATTTAAAGTTGTTCATGTGGGAATTTGGGCAGGTCAAAACGAAAGAATGTGTATTATCAGGAAAATGTAAATTCCAGTAGTACGAAGTTGAAGTTTTGCTGTAGGATGAATTTCTGACACGATCTGAGGCTGTGTGTACTGTTTTGAAGTAATTACTAGTACCAGAATTAAGGAGAACGATGCCTGGGTTCCTTCGCCTTCCATTATATTAAAAATATATTGCAATGCTTCCCCTACAGCCTTAACTAAATGTTGTGACTATGACTCTGTTCCAGGCATGCTAAGCAGACTCCAGAGTATACAGTGACTGAAAATGTGTGGCATGAGTGTTTGTACTTTGGAATGTAGTGTAGACAAATATACTGTGGATGCAACTGAGCTGACAGACAGGTTTTTTGTGTATATTTCCCTGCTAAATGTCAGATTTCCACGTGGTGTGAAGAGTGCCGATGCATCGAGTGTTTGAATGTGTTCCGCACAGCAGGTGGTGAAGATATTCAGCAGATTATGAGCCAACAGTATGTACATTCAGGAGAACAAGAACAGTGACCAGCACCATCTTTGCACATGAATGTCTTCTGTTGGATCGAGCTGATTGGTTTGTGTGTATGTCTGTCTTGAGTCCCCTCGTTACGTCATGCTCTTCGAACTTTCATGCTGTGTCACATGACTCATGATTCAGATTTTGGCAACTTGAGTCATAAAACTGACCACTGGCTGTCAGATGTGGTCTGGTGATGAGTCATGTTGAGAGTCAAAATTTGCTTAAAAATTCAGTTTTTCTAGAAAGGACTTTTCATTGTAACAGTGACCCATTACATCAGCTGACACAGCTAAAGTTAGTACATTGAAATGAAAGTTTTGAAATTTTCTTACTAAATTGAAATCCATTAGGTTGTGCAGGCATGTGCATGTGGAGAGAAATTTGATGATGGGGTTCCATAAATTGTGGGCCAAGTGATTGTTAGCTTCTTGAGAAAGATTCAACTCAATGAAGGCAGTTAGAACCTTCTTCTTCCAAAATAAAAGGAAATTCAAGATGAGCATGGCACCATATCACAGAAGACTAACAGTTTTCTTCTTTTTTTTTCTTCTGGTATGGTGTTTGTTTCATTCAGATCAATGGGTGAGAAGTCTGCAGTCCCTTGTTCCTTTGCAGAGACTTTCCTTTTGATTTCTTACAAGCCCTTTTCTATTTTCTTGATGTTTTCCATTACCTGGGTGAACCATGTTTTTCCAGGTCATCCCATAGACCTCTTTCTTTTCAATTTTACTCCTGAAGCTCATCTTGTTGTCCTCATTCACACCATTCTTTTTACGTGGCCAGACCACTGACCATTTCTCAGCTAACTGTATTAACACATTTTGAGTTCTGGCTTCTCAGAAAAATGTCTTTTCTAATTTTAACCCTTTTTGGTTTTTCCCTCATTTCCATTGTTTGGATTTAATTTCTGTTTCTCTCAGAAAGGGTCAGTGTTTCAATGTTTCATGTTTAATATCAGTTTAAAATATAAGAGTGTTGATTTGCATTGTCTTGGGATCTTTTGATCCCATAGTTTTCGCTCTATAATTAAACAAAGTTTAGTACAACAGGATGCTTCAAAAAATATGTACATAGTTATATAAAGAGTATTCATTCACATATTCATGTTGGGACCAAAGTTTAATGTGCCTGTAACCAATAGTGTTAAGACCACCAGTCTCAGATTTATTGCAGATTGTTGAAATTCCCGTTCGTATTGGAGGCTTAGTTGGAAATTGACATCTCCACACGCTTTATACACACCAATTGCTAAGATTTCCAGTACTGCTTCAGAATAAGCTCTTGTTGCTTGAAGGTCAAGCGGATATTTGTTATTTTACTTTACGCTATGGATCATTGGTAAGGTATTGTAATTTTTAAGGCTATCTCTTTAGTGCATGCCACACTAGTTAGACGTACATGAAGTTTTGGTTCCAGTGAATGTATGAATAATTCTTTATAAAAATTTATGTACATTTTGGAGACACTCTCTATATGGTTTCCTTCTGTTATCTTTTCATCACATCTGCTTAGAATTTATTTTTCTTTCCAAATAATTAAATATGTCAGAATTAAGAGGTCATTTCAGATGTGTTCATAAGACACTTAAAGTTTTAATTCTGTCCTCTGTTCTCTGCTGTGAAGGCATTATCATAAATGCAAAGTGATATGAAGTCACAAATACAGCAGACATTTTTATGTTGCGTGCACAAGGTAGCAGCCTTACCATAAGGATGTGTTGTGATGCTCATATTTCCTTCTCATGTGGCTGCCCACTTCATAAAGACGTCACATCACAAGTACACTGAATTTCTACAAATTGCTTTCTTGTGGAACATGAATCCATGTAATGGAAAGAACAGACTTCTCTGAAATGTGGGTACTTTATGTATTGAACTGTATTTCATCACATCCTAAAAGACTGTATTTACACCCTCACCATTGCGAGAACCCAACTCTCATATTAGACTCCTGCCTGTTGTCTTTTGGTGAGCCTAATATACATGAAAACATCACTGATATTCAGCGTTGTGTGTGTAAATGGTGTAAACCGAGTATCACCTACAGTTTACTTAAGATTTTAAATTATACATGTAACAAATTAGAGTTTAAGATAAGAGATATTTAAACAGTGTAATAACTGAACTTGGTAATCATGTACAAGTCAGAGTTTCCTGTAGCCAAGGGGACTGATGTAACACAAAAACTGTAAGGATTTTTGTATGTTTGTGACACTAATAACAAATGTAATCATCACAAATTAGGTTACATGTACAGATTCAGTTTCTTTATAGTGTACAGTACACATTTGTCACAACTCCATCATTTTGCATTTCAAGTGACTAAATTAATTTTATTTGTTTTGTTTCCAGATGCATTGATTTTGTATCATTTTTCATTTATGGTTGAAATCATTGTAGCTTTTTTTATTTGCTTATCATTTATTTGAAAGTGATTTTCAAGCTTGTTAATGTATAAAGATTGTCTTCTTCAACACAATTAAACTATATTTGTTGTATTATTTTGTATCATTTTATTTGACTTTTGTTGGCGACTGGTACCTGTACAAGGAGACTGAAGATTGGAATCCTGTAGTGACCATACCAGAGCTTATGTAAGGGTCATGGCATGCAGTTTAACTCTTCATGCCTTTTTCCAAAAGGTAAATCAATGTTTGCTTATCATTTCTCCAGCTGGCCAAGGTGGGGAAAGGAATGGTAGTGGACTGTATTCTTAACCTTGAGGGGGGCAGTTAAGTTCATGCATTAACCACTTTACTTCCAGTGAAGGTATCCCTATTACCTGCTGGGCATGAGGCTGGATGTGTGTGGACATTGCAACAAAGAAGAAAATCCTTGTTCCTAACCTGGAATCAGTGGTTATCCAGCCCATACCAGTCATTTTAAATACACATTGATGTAGAGCATGATGACCTTGGCTACACTGGTACTGTGGACTGTGGCGTGGACATTAATACGATACTGTCCTGCCAGTATTCCTTTATAAATATGTTGAAGTGTCATTTTTTTTTTACGTTGTCTAAACTGACTCTGTTGGGAGCCAAGTGTTATGGGAGAAATGTGTCTTAGGTTCTTTCATGATTTTCCTTAGATTCTCCAGTTAGATATTGGCGTGGTACTTTAAACTGGTTCTTTCCTGATTGTTCCCAGTTTATTCACAATGATCCTCAAATTTCATCATGTATATTCTGTCCAATTGAGAGAACAGCATTAAATAACTAAGAATAATTTGAATGAAGCCGTCTTCTGAGATGTGCCACCATGTAGATGTGGTGTTAACCGACGTTTCGGAGGAACGTATCGCCTCCATCTTGCACCTGTTCTCACTGAATCTTCACTAGGGGACTTTCTTATTTTTCCTTCTACCCTGAGATGGAGGCGATATGTTCCTCCGAAACGTCGGTTAACACCACATCTACATGGTGCCACATCCCAGAAGACTGCTTTCTTGATAGTCACTGCCGTGAAAACCTCAAATCTTACATAAGAATAATTTGTTCGTAAAAATTTAAGTACTTTTATATGAGCTCTCTTTCTCCTAATACTGAAAACAGGAACTAAAATTACCATGCGTTAATTTCACATATGAATAAAAATTGAGTCAGTTTGCTTGTTCCCTTTTCAGTTCTTCATTTTTTTAAATCTGTAAGTTATTTTGTCCAAAACTTTTTTAATTTTTTCTAACTATATTGCTACAGTTTTGTATGATTTCATGTAAAGCAGTTTCTCCTCCCTGTTGTTGCATATGTGTAACCATATACAGGCTTCTGTTTCCTTTTCCTTATTGTGTAGTTACATCTTTGTGATAGTCTTGTGTAAAAGTGTCATGGTGTCCATATTTTACTGGGTAAGAGTAATACAAAATATATGGCAATTTAATTATTGAATATTGTAAGGATAAATCCTAACCTCACTTGTAGCTAAGACTTATCTGACATTCTTTGTCATTACTGTGGGTTAATTCAGGTTTGATCCAGAATTGACTAACCTTTTACATGAAATTTAATGTTCAGCATAATCATATCTTGCAGGCTGCAACTCACTGATCTTGTGATCATGTCCCTCTAGTATGTAGTCTATATAACAACCTGCCTTATCTTTTCTGGGTTCTTACGCTAGAAGTGAGTTGACACCTGTATGCCTCTGTGAAGGGTTGGTTTTACCCTCAAATTTGCTGCCTGTTGCTGGTGCCTTCAAAACACTGACTGATTACCAACCTGTGATCATATTGTGCAGTGCTGGCAACTGTCCCATTGCACTTGCCTGTTTTCATTCTGTGTTCTGTTCATGTTATAATAGCATTCACTTGTTTTATGAAGCCATATTCATGTTCAGCTCAATTTCTACTGTTCGGTGTTTTTAGGAACCTGTTTCCTCCATTTTCAGGACAGGCATTCTCTGTAAAGTTCGTACTTGCCTACAGAAGTACATGTTGCCTCTGACTGCACCAAAAACCTCAACCCCAGATCCTCTCTCCATTTAAGAGGATAAATAATTTTACACTGTACCATAGTTCTAAGATATTTTGTAGAAACAGTTTTGAAATTAACATGATGTAATGATTACAGGTAAATATGACAAACATCAGGTATTGTTTGTTACAGTTTAATTTCAAAGGACATTAAAGAGTTGAATATAAAATGGGAATATCAGCTTAAAGCTTGTTGGAAACTTCACTGAAGACAATGGAGCATTAGTTCCCTTTTGGCGGTGCCCAAAATGTTTAGGGAATTGTGAGTATATTAGTATGATTTAAAGGTGATTTCACACAAAAGAATAATTGCAAGGATATGGCTTCTCTTCTAGATAAAGAGGTTCTGTTTCGCACTTGCATAGTTTACCTAGTATAATTTTTTTGGCCCACAGTGGAAGAGGCATAACATGTAAAAGACAAGTGAAAAGTTTCACTGCATAGTTTTCTGAAATCGTTTTTTTTTCTGGATAAATATTTAGTGAGTTATCCATGAGATGGTCAGAGAAACATATAGGTTGCCGTTGCCCTATTTCAGTCAGAATTCTAAAATGTTGACACATTTTAGTAAAACTCCCCATTAAGAAACAAAAATCCATTAACCAATTCTCAAGTGGTTACATGCAGATGGATAGTCTGTGTTCAGTTTTTTTGTTTTTTCTCTCTACCTTTCTATACCCTTGGGCCTATTTTGATCACATTTTACTTGATGGTAGGGGACCTACTTGGGGAGACTTTAGACATTTGAATCCCCCAAAATTTTGGAAAATCCCCAAGACAGTTATTTTGCTTATTGTTTTAAAACCTTTCAACATAGCATAATTCGCAGTAGCATAGTTGGTTTGAGGCACTATGTTACAAGCATGAAGGTTGCAAGTTTGAGTCCCGATGAGGTGGATTTTTTCAGTTTACCTAATCCTTTCAGCCACACTATGGCCCTGGGGTCAAGTCAGCCTCTAATGGAAATGAGTACCAGGAATCTTATTTGTCTTATTTTCTTTGTCTGCTTATTATAGTTTTTGAGATATCTAATTCTTTTCCTCCTTTTTAGAAATTCACAAGAGGAGGAAGATTTATGTTGTAATTCATTCATTTCCCTACAATAATATTACTGTATATTAGTATTACTCATATTAAGATGAACATGATTATATGTGTGTGAATTAACCCCAGGCAATGCCAGTGGATATGTAACTTGTTTTGAAAGCTTTATGGATGATAACTTGAGGGAACAAGACATACATGGGATGTAGGTTATTGGGCTGTGTTGAACTGGTTCAAGATAGGGCCCTCACTTATCTGAGGTAATTGCAAGGCAGTGATAAATTGTCATGTTTGTGTCATAGCTACATCTATCGTTGGTTCATCAGATATGTTTGAAAACATTTCCCTGATGATTCTTCAGTGAAGTTTTCCGAGTGTGTCCCTTCTCTGTCTCCCTTCCTTTGCTGTCCCATAATTGCAGATTATGCTGTCTTGTAAAGTAAATGCCATGCCTTGAAGATGTGGGGGAATGGAGGCATAAGTCCATGCATTCTTAACCTCAGCTCCATGGCTGTTAGGAAATGAGCTCCCATCGCACATTAGATAGGAGTCTGAGTGGACCTCAGTTAATATTCTGCAACACTGATTTCCAGTTTAGTGTGAAACTTCGTGATTTCAGTGTACATTTATGCAGAGATTATGACAGTGGAAAATGTTTGTGATTTCATTGGAAAGGAAAAGATGTTACAAGGACGTGGCTTTGAGAGTAGCCAGAATGCAGCTATTGGTTAATATAGTGCCAAATGTCATTCAACCATTACTCAGGAGTTCTTCATGTCATGCATTGACTGGTTGAAAAGTCACCACATTGAATCTGTCAGCCTATTGTCATCATAGATGGGGTGTATGAAGAGTTCACAACAGTTCCACATTGCATTGCTAATCTGATGCAAATGATAAATTTTGAGGATATGAGTGTTGGAGAAAACTGGCTGAAAGTGTGTTCCCATCTGGAAGTACAATTTCTAATTTGATAAAAACTGTGTTAGTCATGATGTCAGTTCCAGTAAGTAATGTATATTCATATGTGGAGGGCTGTTTTTTTCTCATGACATGATACTGGTATGAGGAGTCAAACCAATGTAGTGAAGAGCTAGTCAATCCTGAAATTCAGATTAAAACGTTCTGCAGATCAAAGCAGTTTTGGGGCCCAGTATGGCCACCTGTGAAATACTTCTACAAAAACCACCAAACAACAGGAAGGAGAGAAAAGGGGAAGGGAGGAATGAATGATTTTCTACACTGTCAAACATAATTAAAATCAGTTTTACTCTTTTGTGCATGAATTCCTATGACAATCAACACTTTCTGTCAGGTATAAAAGATTATATACTCGTATCAGACATTTTAAATTATACTTCATACTACTATTAATTTTTCGTCGTCTATATGCAATGCATTTTTAAAAAATCGCTTCCGTGTTAGTGTCTGACGGATTCGGTCCGTGCTACCCTCTAGTTAAGGTTTTGAAAAAGTAGCGCCTTGCAGTTGTGGAATCTGGCCTCTTTATAAGTAAACCGAAGGCCAACAGGCGAAGGCAGGGATTTTCTTCCTCTTCGTGCCGTTAGCAGAGATCGCGGTAAGTAACGAGCGGTAACGAGCGGGAACGAAGCAGCCGGAAGCAGCGAGAAATAGAAAGGGAGGGGGAATGGATCGTGTTGGTGGAAGAGTTTGTAATGGAATTTTTGACGTGATCTATGCTGTATATATTATTGGCTTTAGGGCCTTTTAAGTGAAAAAGTCTGAGATTTTGACGTTTCGGTTTTCCGAGCCTCTTGAGCGTATCTAATGAACGTAGTGGTTTGTTAGGTGAAAATATGTTGTAGTTTTACTCGAGAGACTTAACCTAAATGAATTGCTTTACTTTCTTTATTTCAAGATAAACGGAAATAATGGCAAAGGACTTTACGCAACATTCCGGAATACCAGATGTTATCGAGAAGTTCAAAGTAATTTTTGGACAAAATGATGGAAGTGGTAAGCAAGTAAGGTGTTTTATAGCTGGCGATTCTAACATGTAATGATGACACTTGGGTTAGCATGCACTGAGTGTGTAGATAATAGGAATGCTGCCCTACTGGGATTTAAGTATTCTCATCCTTTTCTTTGTAGGTGGTAGTTTGTGCATGAGAAGTTGAACCATTTCTGATCCTTAATAACATGTGTTGCATCTGGAGTTGCCTGCCGTCATTATGGTGTAGGATGTTCGAGTGACGCGATTTTAGAATTTTGGTTATAAAAATATTTCAGGCGTTCTTCGGCACCGTGACTTTTATTTTAATTAGTTTGTTTTATGTCATCAGCCATATTTCCACGATAAATGAAGAATTCATTTTGATTATGTATGTAAGCATGCCATTAATGGAATGTGAAAGGACATTCTTCTTTGGTAATCCTGATGAATATTTATTAGAACATCTCTTTTAATCGCAACTGTAGTATGTAATGGGCCAGTGCATGTGGGTAGTAGGAAGTCACTGGTAGCCACTCTATGATGATGCTTCAGTACATGTATCATAGCAGGCATATAGATGTGTGTTATTATGCAGTATGGAATGCTCTTTTGCCTATGTGAATTGGTTTTTACCAGTTTTAGATTTCAAGTATCCCGAGTTTAACATTTGGATAAAGTTATAAGTAGGTCCATGGGCACAACCCAATATATAACATCAATTATATATTCTCTGGTTAGCTTCATAATTCAGTCATAAGAGCCATCATTAGGCATTGTTTACATTCATTATTCACTTCATAGTAAATTTGTACACTGGCTAATGTTTACATTGTCAGATTTTGTGCTAGCCTGGGTTTGAGTGTAAGTGAAAAATTGGGTGTAGGGTTTAACTTTATTCATTCTGGCCCATCACACTGGTAAACTATTATAGAATAATTGATAACACAGGTATCAGTTCAATTCAATTTGTAGATATTTATTGCCTTTACATGTTTTGGTCAGCTGTGACCATCTTCAGGAACTACTGTTAGAAAGCTCATAATATATATTTAGAAGCTGTTATATGAAAATTATTTACAATTATTTGGATTAAAAATCTTATTAATGTCTAATATTTAAGATCTTGAACTGATATGGTTTGTGTCCTTGTGCCTCCTCTTTAGGGTGTTTGTTAAAAGTGTGATGCCAATGTAAGTTGGAAAAATTTCATTTGCTTCATCCTGGTCCATCACACTAGCAATATTGTGGGGGTACTTAGATGCAGATGGGAGGATATTATTGAAGTAGATCTTAAATGAGGTGTGAGAATGTGGACTGAATTGCAGTGTCTGAGGATCCAGTCCAGTGGGGGGGCTGTTGTGAACCAGGTGAGTGACTACCATCTTCACAAGTATGACTCAGCTCCATGGACTTTGATTGTAGTTAACCAGCATGTTATAATAAAATTGTAAAGGAATAACTAGCATGCTATTCTGAAGAATGGACTGAGATAAACCGTGAACAATGAACAGCCAAATTAAACAGTTTCCCAGTACAGATTTAAAACAATTCAATGGAACCTCATTGCAAGGTTGTCCCTCTGTTAACACTGAGTTTCAGTGCTCACAAGTCAGTAATGTCAGTGTTTAAGTATGTTCCATTTAACATTCCCCTCATTTCAGTGTTAGATCTTTAGTAACAGTGAGATGCATGCTTGTGTTATCTGTTGCACATGGGAGTGAGTGTGTTCTTGCATTGCCTGTGATTTGGGTGGGTCTTCAGTGTTCTTCATTACCATTGGAGTCAATTTATAACTGTCTTGCTCCCATGTCTAAAGATGTTAGTTATTTGAGAAATGTCCTCATGCGTCACACATGGTGTGCAACTCGAGACACAATTCGTGTATGAAGTTAAGATGGTGTGTCACCCAAGGCACACCTGGTGTGTGAAGATGAGAAGTTGAAAATAGAATATTTTGCATGAGTTCTATTTCTTGGTACTTATATGGAGTTACTAGGAACATAAAACTAACCTGAAGAGTATGCTTTCATGGGCTGTAATACCATGCAGTTTGGAGAGAGACAAACATTTTAGGGTTGAAGAATCTTGCTTAGTCCTGAAGATGGAGGCAGTGTTTCTCTTTGAACAGTATGATGTTCCAGCTCAGATCATACTGCTTATAGTGGAACCTCATACCCAACAACAGAAACTAACCAGTAAGTTGCAGCTGGACGGCATCACGGCACACGGGCCTAACCTCTGCCTTTAATTCACACGGTTAACTGGTGTGAGAGGGTTATCGGAGATATTGCAGGATCAGAAAATCTTTCCAGTATTGATGATTCTTATATGTGCATGTTTCTCATCATTGTGTGTGATTTTGGTCAAAGTGTGTCTTCCGTCTTGTGTGTTACGAGCAAGAGTACATATTCTTTGTCTGGGATATGGCTCCGTTCCCTGTCAGGGTCACAGTATGGTAGAAGTCCAGTTGTGTGATCTCAGGTTCTCCAGCTTGAGACAAGCAATGGTGAGAATGCAGCGTGCATACGCACATGCTATTGCTGCTGCACATCTCCCTGTTTGCCTTGTTGACACAGTTAGTATTAATTTGTTAGCAGCAGTGAATATGTGCACTCGTTTTTTTTATGTTAATGAACAAGTTATGTAGATATTTGTCCCATACCTTTAATGTTATTCATATTATCTGACTGTCCTTCAGTTCAGTTTTGGTTGGATAATCAGGAGTTTTACTATAAAGTGTCTGAACTTTTAGAGAAGTATGGACTCTGGAATTAAGAAATTCGAGTTTACTCATGTAATTTAAAAGAGATGGTCGGAATGGGGATTCACATCACGTACAAAATCTTAACCACAACACTTGCACACCGTTTTAACAGCGGTGGCTACTTCTCATACTGGCAAGAGTTCGGAGTAATGAGTTTGGCTATTCTGTGTTAGGTCCACGGTAGGAAACGGAACAGAAGAGTTACATTGTTATGTACATTGCACTCCTTCCATTGTATCTCTCCATATCCATTTTAAAAGCTGAAGATCACGTTTTGTATGTAAAACTTTTAATTTCACCTGTGAAAGACTTGAGTTCATATGCAGACAGGGAGGCCATGTTATGGCATTTTCTCTAAATGTTAGTATATTTTTAGGACATGACATCTGCATTTATGAGTTCTGAGATTTTCATGGTGAGAAAGGTGTAGATTATGTGTCTCCTCATCACATAAATATGTGACTATGAATGAGTTAATTAAGCACAGCGATAGCTTTCCCCTTACCATCCAGCTTGGTGTCACTGTATAAAGGTGAAGTTGTACCCATGCTTGCTTAGTTAAGCACTGTGCCATGAAGACACATGGGGAAGTGGAGGTATAGCTCCACCTTTCTTGACCATGGTACCAGATGGAGGTGCTCTGTATAGAGGTATTTATTTTGTTAAAGTGTGGCATTTTCTTGTTTTTCGAAAATACCTAGTACTTGCATGCTTTGACTGAAGCACCGTGCATGTTTAGATGTATGGAATGGTGGACGTGAAACTCCAGCCCTTTATTTTGGTGCAAGTTGGAAGCTTATAATGTAATGGTTTGGAGGTTTTGCATAAGGAGAAATCACTACGAGTGCCCATCAGCTGGAGCACTGCCTGGACACTGGACATGAGGAAAGAAGAGGACCCGTGCTTGTCCCAGGAATCAAATCTCAGTTGGCCTACCTGTAGCCAAACACTTTGTTGACTGGGCTGTCATAATTTGTGTTTGTGGTGGTTACAGGTCAACATAAGAAAATCTTATCGTGCGGAAATTAGCCTGAAAAGTCGCATACAGAATGTGATCATAAACGTTAACAGGCATGACAGATTGTCAGGCAAAGCTGCTCAGAGTTGAAACTGGCAACTATGAAAGAGGCTTGCATAGCAGCAATGCTCTGTACTTGTATTCAGAAGGTACTCAGTTTGAGTCTCATGAAGCACACTACAGACCCTGAATTCAGCCTTTTTTTTTTTCCTTGAGTCCCTCTTTGAAAATGCAGGGCTAGTACCTCAAATTAGGGTACAGCAACTTCCTTCCACGTCCTTTCCAATTTGCCATTCATCTGTCATCCTACCATTTGACGTACTGAAGTCAAGTTAGTGGCAGTGTCACAAAATGACTGACAAAAACTGGTAAGGACATGACATTCCTATGTAAAGTCAGTGGACCTCCGTTCTCTTCATTGGACAGGATATTGGCTATCCTCACTGAGGTATTGTGTCGTTTTTCTGAGTTCCTCCAAGCAAATGACAGGATAGTACCCCAGTTAGGTTCCCTTCCAAACATTTCCCACTCCATTAGTCATCCTCGTTCAGAGCTGCGTAGACTACTTACTTGACACTGTCCTGAAATAACTAATTTTCTTTTTCAGCTTGTACAGATGCGTTTTCTGATGTTTCGGATATTGATGATTATGACGATGATGATTTTGGAAGCACATCAGAGTCCACTTCTGAGTTTGATGACCGGGATCTTATGTTGCACCTGTTTCAGCAGGCCCAGGCCCATGAGGACAGAATAAAGTTTCTTAGAGGTCTGCGGAAAAAGAGAGGTAATGGAAAACAGTCTATTTGAAAGCAGTTCTGTTGCCAGGCTTCATAATGCTCCTCCTGACACTTATGTCTGTTGTTTATTTTGTATACTACCTGAAGCCTGCACACGTTTCACATAAATCTAGGAACCATCTTCAAAAACTATGAGCCATGATAACAAACAAAGTATTTTAGGTGAGAAAGTTGCTCGTTTTATTAATAAAGGGACAGTTGAAACATGTGATTGACAGTTCCTGTCAGCCGAAGGAAAGTGTTACATGCCATTCATAGGATATGGAAAGATGGAAACACAGTGTAGAGATAGAAAGAATGGGAAAAGAATACAACAGAAAGGATGAAAGGACATAGAGAGACAAAAGGTGTAAAGACACTGTAGAGTGAATAGAAGGGAACTGTCATGTTGCAAAGGAGAAGAAGGAAGGAAGGGGGAGATGACTGATGATTGGGGAATGGGGGTAAATTAAAGTTATCGGAAAGCAGCATGGAAGAAAGAGAAGGAGATAAATATGCAAAAGGCATAAGAGAAAGAAATGAGAGAACAGGTGGTAATAATATAATAGGAAGAAAATTTTAAGCACCATGGTTAACTCTTTTGTGGAAATTGTACAGACCTGTACTGACCCATTTTGTAAAAGGGGTGAGTTCCTTGAAAATCATTCATTCAACAATTTACTATACCATGCCATAGCTCAGACAGTTAGAAGCTGGCTTCTCACTGTGGAGGTCTGGGTTCAGTCCTAGGGGACCGATGTGAACTTCACCCAACTTTTCTCACAATTCTCCCTGCTAATCATCCATCACTGCCCCCTGAGGTGTGCCATAGTCCTGATCAGGCAGCGCATTATCACATCCTCAGTTTTTAAGTTAGGGGCTTTATCTCTGGCCTGGCACTTGTCTTGCTGCAGGCTGGGGGAGTTTGCTAATGAGAGATGATACACAAAACATACAAAACTAACTTGTGCACATTTGTGTATGTGTTTATTTACAATATTAACGTGAACAGTAACTCATTTGAGATTTGAGGTTTCACAGCAGCAATTGTTAAGGTGGGGTCTTCTGAGATGTGACAGCATTCATTCTGATATTTACATGGCATTAAGACCCCAGAAGTCTACCATCTTCGTGACTGATTTATACATATCTTGGCAGAGTAACTTCTTGGAAGACTCAGACTCAGGTAACATTAAGATGAAGACTACAGCCTTCTGGGTTGTAATGCTGTGTGGTTTGATAGATGTCTGTAAGTCTGCTCAGTGCTGGTTGTGCCCCAAACTACTGAACTACACAGCGTCACATCCCAGAAGTCATTGCTGTGAGAACCGCAAGTGCATTACTGAGCTGGGTCTCACAGAAAACGGTGTGAAGTCTATGAGACAAACAGATCCAGTGGTGAGTTTTGTTGTTGGTAGGTTGGACGTTTGGGTTCTGCTACTAGATAGTTAGTTCAGTATAGTTTGGCGCTGCTGATGCTGCAGAAGGACGTCGCTTGGAATGTGGACAGTCCTTCATTCCCATTCATCCTGCCCTTGTATTCACATCTGGCATATGCCATGTGGCCCAAAGCGCTTGTTGCTAATGAAGGGTGTCATTACCAACATTTGTGTGAACAAAATGGGCAGGGATTTGGAAGGAGGAGGTTGATCCATAGGACTTTTTTATGACCTCACTATATAGTTAGGTGATTTATAGATATTTGTGTTGATGTTGTCATGTAACAGAAACATTTGCTTGTCCTCCAGGTGTGAATGAAAGGGAATTGCCCATGTTGCTTCCAGAGATTGCCGAAAAGAACGCGGAGGAGCTCGTTGCTGAGGAGGAGCGTGAGAAACGGAAAGTGGAAAAAAGGAAAGCAAAAAAGAAGAGGAGAAGAGAAAAGAAAAAAGAGGAAAAAGAAATAAATTGTGCCAATAGTAAAAGTAAAAATAATAGTAACGGTAATATCAGTAAAAAGGAGAATGTATCACAGTCCAGTAAAAAGATGACAAATAAAAATAGCAAAAGGTGAGGACATCTACAGCTTGCTTTTCCATACAGTTGCCAAGCACCGAATGTCGTTGCTTCATTCGTGTATACTGTGATCTATTTAATTTTTCCAGAAATTTGTGATCAGCGACTTGGGACTGAATGAGAATCGTAATGGACGAAATATAATGCAGGTTAATGATTTGGGATCACGGAGCTTGAACGTTAAATGAGACAAATGTGAAGAACGTCAAATGGGGATTCTACTGTTAACTATATAGCACTTATGGGTTCTGTTGATTCAGTTGTCGGCTCATGTCTGCAGGTGTTGCTATCATTGAAACATGTTGGAACCTCTAATAATTTATTTAATCCACTCAAATGACCACCTCAGAAAGCGGGTTTTCAGTGTGTTAGTAAATGAAATGTTGTATTGTCCACAGTAAATTGAACGGAGACAGTTTTTCTGCGCAGCCAACGGATGAACGCGAAGAGGAAGAAGAGGATTTTCTAGATCCAAACTCTGCCTTTGTGTCTGTTGCCGTTAGCAAAAACAAGCGAAGTTGCAACACGACTGCTATTAGTCACATGGACCGCAGCCAACGAACCAGTAACGCTAGGAAACCTCCAGTAAGTGAGTTAGTGTTCCGTGCTAAATGCAAACACATTTCAGAACCAATCAGGTTGGCATGGCAACAGCTTATAGACTCACATTTGGATGGTGCTTGGTTTTGGTCTCAGCCAAGGCAATGGCTATTGAGACTGAGGTCTTCCTAGCTTTCCTCAGGCCTTCCAGGCAATTACTTGAGTATTACCCCAATTAGGCACTGACCTTCCTTCCATATCATTTTCAGTTCATTGTTTCTACCATCCTACCGTTCAGCGCCATATAGTACAGCTACTTACTTAAACAAAAGAACAAAAGTCCATGGTTTTAGTCTGCAAGCAAATTATACCAACCGAGCAACTGCTGCTTGTCTGCGAAGTTAATACCAACTTTAGCAGATACAGGGTGTCGTGTGGTCAGCGCAAAGATTCTCCATGGCCATTAACCTCAGTTTTCTAGACCGGGGCTTCTGTTTCCTTGAAATAGCTCCTCAGTTATCCTCATGAGGCTGAGTGGACCCTGTTCCAGACCCAGTACTTCTCAGGAAATTTGGTAGAACCAGGAATCTGTAGCCAGGACCTCTGACCACCAGAGCACAGGGGCGGTCTATAGCTGCTTACTTACTAAAATACAGTAACAGTAATGGCATTTAAATAATACAACACAGAACTTTATGTGGACATGATGGGAGTTAGAGCCTTACCTCTGGTGCCATAATTTCTGCTCGAGGATTGCTGGCCTCTTGTAGTGTGGTTGATGGCTACCAACTTGCTGTCACCATCTGCCAGGTGGAAGCTGTGCTATGGATAGTGGGGGATGGAAGACAGTGCCGATTTCTTGACTCAGGCCCCCAGTTTCATGGTGCCTCTTTGTATGCCCATAACACTTTTTTCCATGTTTGGTTTACTCTTCTGCACTAACAATGGAAGCAAGAGCATCAGCTGAAACATCAGCAATTTGAAACCAGACTACACATCAGATCCAGAAGACAGTAGTGTTGATATTCACTGCCACGTGAGCCGCAACTCATACAGGAGTTATATGTAGTTTCGAAACACATTCTTGCCTGCTTTATGCACCTCATTTGCATTGATGTCAGTTTTGGCTCATACAGATCTAAACTGTGTAGAAAACATCTTCATAATTGTGTTGTAAGTAGGTAGCGGCTTACTTTGTTGTGACGTCCCTATAAAGTTATTAGATTCTGTTTTCAGCATACAGTGGCAGACAAACACCGTGCAGGAGATCTCACTGAACACAAAGGTCTTTTCATCTATAAAGTTTGGTACTCAAATTATGGTGTACATTCAGACATGTTTTAGATGAACAGTATCATTACAGAGGGTCATGCCAAGTGTTGCGATGAAGTTTGTAGCTCTACTGGTTCATCTTTTGGGATCCCAGATTTAAATCTGGACCTGTCATGGCTGCAGCTTTTGATGTTTCACAGTTCCTCTAGGAAAATGTTAGGATACTTCCTTCTACATCATTTTCAGTTGACTATTCACTGATCATTGTATCATTCTATGTGGTATTATATGAGATATGGATAGCATCATTAAATAAAACCATTTGGCTGTGTAGCTTCAGAGATGAACCCTGTAGAGAACAGACAGTAGCTCCCTCATGCACTGAACATATAAATACTAAAAGTTTGCAGCGAATCAGAAGTTACTGTCAGGTTGAGATGGTGGTGTGTAAAGTTTGTTGTGTTGCAGGATGCAGAAGATTTGGCTGTAACGGAGAGTGAGAGGTTGGCCGTGGAGGGTTACAACGCAGCAAGCAGAGAGGAGTACACCGAGGCTGTGGACTACTTTACGAAAGCAATACGTTTTGTGCATAATGACCATAGGTTCTATGGGAACCGCAGCTTCTGCTATTGCCAACTGGGACAGTATACCAAGTGAGTCATTGAACATCATGGTATTGTGAGATTTGAGGTTCTGACAGTGGCGAATATTACGGTTACAGCCTTGTGGGATGTGGCTCATGGCTTAAGAGTCCACTGATATTGTATTGACACCATATGCTGAACCAGCCTGTGGGAAGTGATTACTTTGTAGTGTTGGCCATGCCTTCTGGTGATGGTCAGTACTGGACAAAACATGTAAAGGCAAAACTTTTACTTACATTAAACTAGTCACACTTATTATATTATATTTAAGCATCCTGTTGCACTCTACACGATAAATGATACAAGCTCCGTCCCAAGTGCAAACAATATATATTATATTTCCTTGATCTTGTTCCTTCTACACTACATGTTTCGGCCTCTATCGGCCATCATCAGGTGTATACTCTTAACGTTGCTGCCACACTGAACCCAGTCTAAAATTTAACATTTAAAACACAATGTCACCTTTTTCGTATTATCAACATCAATCTCGTTGATATGTGTCTGGTATGTAGATTATATTGCACACGTCAAATTTGATATTCCTGTTGTAGCACTATAAAATCTTTAGTTATGATGTTTTTAAATCACTCTAAATTTAAAATTTAAAATTTAAAATTCTTAGGGTTACTCGCCCTATGTCTAAGTGCTGGCGCGGCTAGTTCTTGTTTCCACACTGTACAGGTGTTANGTCACACTTGTTGGACTTTAGTACTTATTTATATATTAAGAGGTGTAATGTTTTCCTCTCTTGTTTTCAGAGCACTCAAGGATGCAGACAAAGCAATAATGTTTGCCCCACAGAACCCTAAGGGTTATTACAGAAGAGGGGAAGCTCTTCGTGGGTTGAAGGTACATTTTTCAGTTGCTGGGTTGCCTACTTCAGACCTGATGTAGGGGCTCATGAAGGGGGCTTGTGTTACGGAGTGTGACTAAAATAACTTTGAGGGCATGACATCATCAGATAGCAATGCAGATCATTGCATTCTCATTACAGGATTACTAGATGCGTTGGGGACAGAAATCGCCACACTGTGGATCTTATTGAACATACCGGACTTTTCTTTTCTAAGGTTCCTTACTCAAGGCATGATGTACCCCCAGAGGTGTTTTAGGCAGAGAGCAGAAAGGTTGCATTTATTTGATACATATTTTTCTGCTCGTTTCTTGTTCATCGTGCCCAATATTACCCATGTGTTTTGAGGAATGTCTCAGCTCTTGCATCCAGTTCTACGTTCTCAGTTTCATTTCCCGTGAGCCTGTTCCCGAGAGTGCTGTGTTCTATAGATTGTGGAACAGACTACCTCTTGAGAATCTAATAGTTGCTCAGATGTTAAAGAAATTTTGTGCCTTTTATGGATTTTGAAGGTTTGATACTGAGCACTGGTGGAGCCTATCCTGATTCCCCCGAATCCAGTCTGTATCATCCAACCCAGTTTCTTTAAGATCCATTTGCAGTGAAACTCTTATACAGGGTGTACATAAAGTCCGGGAACACTTAAATTATTTATTGCACAAGAACTACAAATTATGCAGACAGAAAAACTCTGAAAGTTTGTTTTTACCTCATAAACTTTCGATGTGGGAACCATGAGTGACTCGGCAGACGTCCACACGGTAATCAAATTCTTGCTTCAACGGCTATGCCTGTTCACTGTCCCATAAGTGTGAAATGTCACTTTGTCGCTAAAAATTAAGTGGTTCACGAACCCATCGTCATCCTCTGTCAGTTGTTGCAACTGACAACAGAACTCAAAGTGCTTACCTTTGTCATTGTCATTTAGCTTATGCAGTAGCTGCAATTTGAATAGCTTGATAGTCAGCTTCTTGCGCAGAACTTTCCACACTGTCACCGGGGGCATTTGGAGTTGACGGGACGCTTGACGCACTGATTTCATCAGACTCCTCGTGAATATCTCTTTTACATGCTCCTCATCCCCTTCGCTTGCACCGGGATGTCCACTCTTTCTTTCTGGGCACAAGCAACCTGTAGCCACAAATTTCTTGTGCTAGTGGTGAATTGCCTTCCTTGTTGGTGGCTTCTTACCATACTTGGTCCTAAACTTTTGTTGCACATGTGTAGCACATTTGTTTTTGTCCAATTCTAACACACACAAAGCCTTCTTGGCACCTGAAGTCGCCACGTTTGCAACTAATGGTGACTATCGGCAAATGACAGAATTACGCGCATTGGCGCACATACAAACTTTCAGTATCTCTTGAAAATGATATATATATGATATCTGTATAATTTGTATTTCTTGTGCAATAAATAATTTAAAGTGTTTCCAGACTTTATGTGCACCCTGTATTTGTTCAATCTGGGATAGTGACTTCTCTTACATTAACTACATTGAGGTTTTTTACTACATGGATATGCAGAGTTACAGCAAGAAACTGTTCATACTTCTGTAAGAGTTTCTATAAATATTGCAATTGAGAAATTTCTTTTTGTAATTTGTTAAAAGTTTTTTCTGCACAAATAAATGCAGTCAAAATGCTGTCCCTGTAACAGGCCATGGAGGCCCATAGGATTGTGAGATGTCGAGGCTCCCACATTTTCTAGACAATCAGTTCAAGGCAGAGAGGTTGTCAGCCATACCCACCATCTGCCCTTTACCCCTAGGTAAATTCCTAGTAGTCATTTCTGTTGGAAGTTGAGTTGACCCCAGAGCCATTCTGTGGCTGGAAGGATTAGGTCAGTTGAATGTTGATTGTTTTGAACATGATTGCACTACATCAAGGTATGAATTGTGGAAGGTGGAGCCTCATTTCTTACGCTAAATGTGCGTTATGTACTATATCAAAGTTTACTGAGTAAGGGAGTAGAAAGGATATTCAGTAGATGAGGATTTCTCTGAGAACACTGAATCAAATGTGATATTATTTTCCCATCTGTGTTATCTTCAGCCATATGTCTTCCCTTCAGTTTTCCCCACCAAAACTCTGTAATATTTATCGTTTCCTACACTAGCTGATATGTATTACAGTGATGTAGTTCTGAGTACAAGCTGTGTTGGACCATAAAGCCACAATTTTTGCGAAGAGACAGGTCTGGACTGTACACTTGGAATTTTTTTTGCCATTACATTCATGACTGGACCACACACCACAAGTGATGACGTGATGATGTCACAAGAGAAGGCAAGGGACGTGATATTGTAGTGGCAGTACCTCTCAGTGTTACCAGATGATTGCTCTGCATGAAGCCAGGCAGCAGACTGACCTGCTTCACCCTCATTCCATGTCATTCAATGAAGGTGACTTGTCCGTGCTTGTTCCTGAATGCGTGCCATCACTTGTTTCGAGATCTGTTTATGTGTAGTAGTGGCTTTACCTTTGGTTTTATAGCAGAATAATGCACTTTGGGTTTATGTTTCAGCAATACAAGCAAGCGGAAGAAGCGTTTGAACGCGTTGTCCAGTTGGATGAGGACTGTGATGATGCAAAGCAGGAACTGGAAACTGTGAAGATCCAGCAGCTTGTGGAGATGGGCTTTGTGGAGGATCAGGCGTTCGCTGCCGTACAGCAGTATGGCACTGTTCAGGTTTGGGCCTTGCCATGCACCTTGCATGAAAATGTTTTCTGTTTATTTAGCCATTCAAAGCGTAGTGGTGTGTACCACCTGCTCTAGCATTAAGGAACTCTTGCAGTTTTGTGCATCATATATTTGGTAACAACATTGTTCCCACAGTGAAGTTGGGAATCATTGTAATTACCATGGTAATCATATCTGCCTAGTGAATTGTCACAGAAATGCTTGTTTGGTGTTATTCGTTGGAGTTGGAATGTGGTTAGTAATGGGTGACTTCACTGTGGGAACAGCGTTTACCCAGCCATTGGTTGCTAATGGACATTTGCAGTATGTGTTTTTGCCACCTCCTGAATATAAGTCAGAAGCATCAAGGCTTCAGGCAATTTGATTTTGAAACCGTATTGTAAATTTTTGGCCGTGTAGTGATATTATGGTTAGATGAAGTGGCTGCTGGCATGCATAAGGAGGAGCTGATGAAACTACATAATTTCAGGCATTGATTCACATATTCTGAACTATCAGTTAAGAGCCACATTGAGTGATAATGTTTGGGAACCATAGATCTGTCGTGTTTGTTACAGTCTTTAAAGGTTTTTCAGAACTCATGGTAATGAAATATCTCTGTGAGATAACCAGATAACATCCTTTTAACATTCTCCCTCATTTGGCATTCAGTTTCAGTGATACCAAGTGTAAAGTTTCCCCCATTTTAAGTTTGTCTCATTGAGGTTCCATGTATCAAATGAATTGTCTGTTCATGTGTCAGGCGGCTGTGGAGGTGCTGACAGCTGAGAGCCCAGCAGCTTCTTTTAACAGTAGTGGCTGCGAGATCTACTACTCAGACGAAGAAGAGGAGAACTTTGTCTCTTCATCTGCAGCTGCATCACAAACTCCGCAAGTCATCGGCAAAACAGCAAAAAAGATGGAGTGAGTATCACTTAGTTCAGTAGGTTGTGTTGCTGTCTAAGTTTTATCAGATTTTTGGATTTACTAGTGCATGATTTGTGAAAGATGCGAGGGAAAATAATTTATCTCACTCTTTCCTTTTTCTTTTGTATCTTTATTTCCTTCACCCCTTTCTCCCTTGTCACTTTCCCATCTGTTTACTTGCTCTTACTATTGTACCTCACCCCCTTCCTACATCCTTCTTCTGCGCATTAAAATAGTTCCATTGCCCCAGTTTTTCTACTCCTCTATCATATTACAGTGGAACCTTGCTTAATGAACACCTCTCATAACGAGTAATTCGCATAATGAGCAAAACAAATTGTAAAAAAATGACTCGCATAATGAGTGACGAGAGGGGAAGTCCTGGATTGTGCGCTTGCTACATCAGTCTGTGTTTAGCACTCGTTCCGCTAGCATCTTAATGTCGCTTGTGATCACACATTTTTCCAAACTTGTGTTCAGACATATTATTTGTGATTTTTTTTGTACAAAGTTTAATAACCCTTGCAAAAATGTCCCTAAAGAAAAAGTCGGAAAAAGACAGCCATAAGAGAATAAAAATAATCGTAGAAATGAAACGTAAAATCAGTGAAAAGCGAGAATGAGGTGTGAGCGTGGCTGATCTAGCACGCACATACAATCGGTCTACATCAACGATTTGCACTATCCTCAAGAACAAGTACAAGATTAAGGAGATAGATGTTTCAAAGGGAGTGACAAGAATATCTGCGCAACAGTTATGTATTCTCAACAATGTTGGAAGGTTGCTCCTCATATGGATAAACGAAAACATCATTTGTGAGAAGGCGAAAGTGATTTTCCCCAACCTTGTCCTTAACAATGTATATATAATTTTCTTTGAATAAACGTTATACATAAAATTTTTTGAGTATTTTTTTTGGCATGGAACACATTATCGTATTTTACATTAATTTATATGGGAAAAATTGTTTTGCATTACAAGTAAGATTCTGGAACAAATTATGCTCGTTAAGCGAGGTTCCACTGTACCTCGTTCCCTTCTCTGTCATATATCTCTTTCCCATCCTTATTGTTATTCTGTCCTGTTATTATTTCTGTCCCATATCCTGTTGGTGTCTTC
Source organism: Cryptotermes secundus (assembly GCF_002891405.2). Lineage (NCBI taxonomy): Eukaryota > Metazoa > Arthropoda > Insecta > Blattodea > Kalotermitidae > Cryptotermes > Cryptotermes secundus. Next base: position 430,966 of record NW_019739005.1, read on the forward strand.
ACCTTATCGTGGTGAGGGGGTTTGAGTATGCCAATTACCCTGAGAGCTATACCAGTGGTAGCATGGCTACTGGCAGGGCCTCCCTTGCTGGTCAGGTCAAAGTGTAGGCATCAGACAAAGAGAGACACCAAAACCAAAAATTGATGCCGGAAGCAGCGTCATCAGCAGCGACTTGAAGCACAGAACAAATGATGCTCAAAAATCTTACAAGATGGTTCAAGTTCGTATAGCAACAGGCGTGACCAGAGTGTTTTGAATGGCTGTTGTACTGCGATGTGGAAAGCAATTGGAAAAAATTTTCCTGGATAGTCTCTTTCCAAATACAGAGATACCAAATGTGGTGTTGGAGAAGGATGGAAGATCAGTTGGACTGATTATGGGAGGAATGAAGAAGTGTTATTTAGAGTCAGTGAGCAGAGGAACATCCTACACAAAATAAGAGAAAGATAGGGGGTGGATAGAAGTGACCAGAAGACGAAGAAGATGACGTAAGAAGATGCTGGATGACCTTGGGGACAGAAGAGGATATTCTCATTTGAAGGAGAAAGCTCTAGATTGCATTAAGCGGAGGAACTGTTTTGGAAGAGACCTGTCATCTGACAGATGATGAATGAAAATGAATCATAGACATTGCTATGATGGAAGACAGATTGGGGGTTTTCCTCTTATCCTAGCAACAGTGCATTGGGCTTTCCAAAGTGTGAAGAAAGTTGCATGTTACATATTCACAATTGTTATGATTCCAGCGCTTTTCTGATGGTGGAGGTAATGGGAAAATAAATTGGGTGGGGCTGGAACCCATTCCCATAGCTGCAAAATTAGCAACTGTCCTCTGGTTGTCTCTAGACACGAGGTACAATATTTTTTTTTTCTTTCCAAGTTTTTCCTGCAGCGTGATGTTTGGGAAAAATGGCGGTACTAACAAACAAACAGACTTTTCATGGAGTTCATAAAATTAACACAAAATGGGATGAGTCTACATTTTCTTATATGTCTCATGTCTGCAATTGTTCAGATGACTGAATTAAATGTGTGTTGTTCCATGATCTCTGTTAGAGCCAAGGAGGAGACAATAACTGTTTAAATTTTAAAGTCTGTTTTCTTACCATTTCAGTCCTACGAATCCAGAAGGCCATTTATCTCTTTGGGTTGGCAATATCACTCAGAGTGTATCAGAAAAACAACTTATAGAAATGTTCTCAAGGTAAGTCTGTGTAACAAGAAGGGACCCTGCAGCAAGTAATGGGGCCTCAGCTTCTCACAAGATTCACAAAAGAATGCTGTTCACTAATTCTTTGTTGAGCTGTTTTGATCCAGTTTACAGCAGTGTTAGCAAGTACCTGGCAAGACCTAATGTAGATGGCAGTGTGGTGTATACACTGATCCTCGCTCTATCTATAAATTTACAAATTTTCCCATCTTCCAGTTGTTTTCTTCTGAGTTAGGAGATTCCTCTGGAATATCAGTAGGTGTCTACCAAACTACATGGTGTAATCATACCCAAGATGACCATGAAGACCACAGATGTCATTTGCCATGAAGAGTTCATGGAGTTTTCTCATTAATTTCCTGTTACCCTTAAGAGCACATAGGTAACTATGTGTACCACCTGCTTTAAGATTAAAATACTCTTCATATTGTCACACGGAGTTTATTTATGGGTTTTTAAACGATTCTCACAATAAACAGCACTTGTTTCCCTAAACTTGTAATGGATGAGCTGTGTTTCCTGTGGGGTACAAACTGAATGTTTCTAAACTATTGATACGAGCTTTTTGCTCCAAATGGTTAAACATATCTTCAGTGCATGAGAAGCTCTCTGTAAGATGATAATTTCCAGTATAACCAAAGTTGAATGAAATATGCACGGTAGAAAGCAAATGAAACCGTACTTCAGATGCAGGTCTGAAGACCGGAAGTGATCTTGGTACTTTGCTATTATAGGTTTGGTGTTGTACTAAGTGTGCGTCTCCTACCTGAGAAGTTTTGCGCGTTTATCAACTTCCGGGATAAGTCGGCGCCAGGCCCTGCTATGAAGCATCTTCAGGGGAAGAACATGGGAGGGGAGCGCCTACTAATCCGCTACCCAAACAACCCAGTTCCTGAGCAGATCGTCCTCAAGAGGACAGTGCCTACAGGGTGAGACAGAACAAAAGTTATGAGTGGAGCAGAATTCATAACGAAGTTGAGACTATATTTAGCAGAAACACTGCTGTAGTTGGGAAGTTACAGTTTGATTTTTCCTGTAATCTGTCAGGAGACTTCCAACATCACAGTTTTCCCTCATAAGTCCACTGTTGGATGCCTTCTGCCACTAACATCATGAATTTCCAGCACATGATTAGTGTTATATCTGTACTCTCTATTTTCCTTCATATATGTTCTGTTAGTTCACGCATGTGAACAACAGATTCCAGGATGGGCATTCATCATCATCATCATCATCACCGGCACGACAGCCCTTTGTGAGCCCTGGCCTTCCTCAGGATTGCTCGCCATTCTTCTCCATTCGATGCTACATTCCTCCAGTTCTTTACACCCAAAATTCTTATGTCCTGCCACACACATTCTTCCCATCTTAGTCTTGGTCTTCCCACTCTCCTATTTCCTTCCGGTTTAGTATTAAGGAATTTCATGATGGTTCTATTCTCGCTGGCACGTATTGTGTGGCCAGCCCATTCAAGCCATTTCACCTTTATAAATCCAATAATGTCTGGTTCATTAAATAGTTTGTATAGCTCATGGTTGTACATCTTCCTCCATACTCCATTTTCTTCCACTGGCCCAAAGATATATCACAGGATCCTCCTTTAAAATATACTTAACAGTCTTTCATCCGATCTTGACAGTGGCCAGGTCTCAGAGGCATAAGATAGCACTGATCTTATAAGTACTTTATATGTCATAGTTTTGGGTTTCCTGGGTATTAGTTGGGATTTCAGGTGTTTCCTGAGGCCATGGAGACATTTATTTGCCGCAAGTACACGCTTTTTTATTTCATCACTGATGTCATTTCTACAGCTAACTTCTGATCCACGGTAAGTGAAACTACATACAGCCTCAAATTTATATGAGCCAATTTCAATATATGCAGGTCCATTAGCACAGTCTTTCTTGGTTACCGGCATGTACTTTGTTTTATTTTGGTTAATTTGTAAATTCATCTTTTATGCTGCTCTTTCCAAATTAAGAAAAGCTTCTTTCATAGATTTTTGTGTTCTACCAATTATATCAATACCATCTGCAAATGCCAAAATTTGAACTGACTTGTAGAATATAGTTCCCCTTGTGCTGATGCCTGCATCTCTAACTACCTTCTCTAATGCTATATTGAACAAAAGGCAGGCTAGGGAATCCCCTTGTCGAACTCCATTTCTAGTTATTATAGGGCTTCACAGCATATTCTGAATCTTAATTTGGCATTGGGTCTTTCTCATAGTGGCTCTGAGTAAGGTGATTGACTTCTGTGGAATGTGCATCTCTTCCATCTCTATCTATGGAGTCATAGGCTGATCAGAAGTCAATGAAAAGATGATGTGTTTCAATTTGGAATTCATTACACTTTTCAAGGACCTGTCGAATAGTGAATATCTGATCGTTAGTTGATCTTCCTTGACGAAACCCACATTGGTAGTCCCCAGTTATGCCTTCCACAAAGAGAGAGAGTCTGTTAAATAGAATGTTGGAAAATATTTTATATGCTATGCATAACAGACTAATTCCTCTATAATTAGAGCATACCATGACATCGCCTTTCTTATGGATAGGGCATACAATACTTAGGTTCCATTCCTCTGGGATTATTTCAGTTATCCATATCTTAACTATTAGCTGATGTAAGTGCTTGGCATATTCTGGGCCTGCAAATTTCACTAATTCTGCCGTGATGAGATCCATTCCTGGAGCTTTATTATTTTTCAATTTTTTGATAGCTTCTTCTACTTCTTTTATGGTCGGTGCTGGCTCTTCAGCATCAAAATTTCCTTGATTCCGGTCTATGGTCATACCTTCCACTTGTTCAGAGGTGTTACTATTTGATAATTCCTCAAAATATTGCGCCCATCTTTCCAGTATTGCTTCATCGCTACTCAACATTGTGCCTTCTTTATCTCTACATAAGATTGTTCAAGGTTGAAAGACCTTTCGACTCTTGTTTAGTTTTTGATAAAACGCTCTAGTTTCGTTTGAACTTCTTAAATGCTCCTGTTCAATCGGTTCTTGTTTATCATATTCCCTTTTCTTCTTTTTATGCCATCTTTTTTCTTTTCTTCTCACTTCATGGTATTCTTCCATGGCCCCTCGAATATGGTTCCTTTGCTGCATTCTCTTATATGCCTGATTTGTTTGATTTGTCACTTGCTCACACTCTCCATCAAACCAATTCTTATACTTTGTCCTTTCCACTCTTCCTAAGACTGCACCAGCAGCATTTATAATAACATCTCTGAGGCCCCTCCAAGCTTCACTGACATCCTCACTATCAGAGAGACCTGCCAGGCATTCACCAATTAATCCAGTATATCTGGTTGCAACTCCTTGTTCCACCAATTTTCCACAATTCAATTTCTTAGCCTGGGATCCATGTATCTTCCTTGCATTAGATATTCGACTTCTAATCTTTGATATTATTAAGTAATGATAAGAGTCAATGTTGGCTCCCCTGTAGCTCCTGACATCCATCAGATCTGAACAAAGTCTTACAAGGATGGGCATTGTCTAGGCCTTTTTTGTATTTACAGTTATTTTTCACAATAAAAAAACAAAGTGTCTTTCTTAATTTTCATGTAGGTTGATCTGTAGTTGGTATGAAAAACATCCTGTGGATAGGTAAGAGATGATAACTTCTTCATGTATTAGGAATACATTTATTCAACTTTAATATACACATTTGGAATTTTATGAATAGTGTTGTAGTTCTGAGATGTTCCCTCACTTATGTTTCTGTATCTCGGAAAGCTTGAGACTCTAGGAAAAATAGTGTTAAGCATGTAAAAGGCTCCACCTTGAAGATGGATGAAGCAAGTTCCTTCCAAGCTGCACACTGTTACATGCAGATGACAGGAACCTTGACGTTGTGTTTTTGTGGCAGAAGTTCATTAAAGGACTTAGCATGCAGTTTTCATTCGCTGTTCTCTTGTTGCAGCATGAATCAAGCGAAGCTCACGGGTCCAGTGAATGGAGATGAATGCCATTTCTGGCGGACAACAGGATGTGCGTTTGGCAATAAATGTCGCTACAAACATATGAAGGAAAACAAAGGCATCGACAGGAAACCATGGCAGAAGACTGTTTAGCCATTCCGCTGAAACTTTGCAATGGTAGCGTGGACTGCGTGTGTGTAAGAATGGTATCTCGCAAGGTGAAGATAAGCTATGAGAGTGAGATGGCTTGTTGCGTGTAGCGTTGTGTGGAGTTTCATAGAGCAGACCAAGATGCAGAAAGTCTTTGTTGTCGCTTGGGAAGGGGAAGCCTGAGGTGCGTCCTCATGCTGACTGAGCGTATGGAATATGGCAGTCAATGTGGGAGTTTGATCATTAATATGCCAGTGCAGACATTCTCCTTTCATGTGTCACTATTAGATTTTCAAGGTAGTTTCATCTCTGAATTATACCTTGTTCATACTTGATAGTGCCAATACAGTGACTGGGATACATGATAGATGATGGAAGATCAAGATTCACTTCCAAGGGATGATGGGTTCTGGTGTTTGCCCAGCCTCCTGTCCAGTGAATAAAGTAGCTGAGGCATGAATATGATCATAACCATCTGATATTGATGTTATGAATGCCTCAAGTTATACCTCCAGTTCCCCATACATCTTTATTGGGTGGTGCTTATTCAGAGGGACAACTGTACTTTCTTCACAGATGATGGTATAGTCACCAAAAGCTAGTATTTATATTTATATTTATATTCCGTCACCTGATGAGGTATGATGAAAGGTAAAGTTGTCCACATTCTTAATTAAGAACACTCCATGAAGATTTATGAGGGAGTGGAGGTGTAGCTCCATGCATTTTTAGGCTTGCCAGTAGATTGAGGTGAGCAGTGAGATTCATGCCTTGGCTATTTACCCCAGGGAAACAGTGCCAAGAACCCATTGAATAGGAGGCTGAGTGGGCCCCAGAGCTGCTCTGGGTACTGTGGAGAAAAGAAAATCTCTTGCCTCTGCCAGGAACTGAACCCTGGTGCCTCTTTTGTCCAGCTTGTAGCTTAGTTACTGTATTATCTGACACCTATACATACATCTTTAGTTCTTCAATGGAGAAAAGGGTTGTAAATGGGAAATAATTTTAATTAATCATGAAAAACTTGGAAAACCGAAGGTCTGTTGATCATTACTGTGCGGCTCTGATTTGTTAGTTTTGTATTGTTAATGGCGTAATGTGGGGAGACTGTATTGCAGCTGTGGCTTTCTTATTTATTCTTATTCAGAATTGTCATAATTATCAGTACTTCCATGGGAGGACTTCCCAGTCAGCCATCCTTAACCCTCTCAGCTACCTTGAAATGCATGTCACACCAAATTTACTGTAGTCCAAACATGATAGACTGAGTGAACATTATAATGAGAACCTCACTGTCGTGAGAAAAGTCGTCAGCACCGTGTATGTATAATGTTATGATGCATGCAGATTGAACCCCATTCTGTCGATCATCAGCATCTCTTCTGGGGGAAGCCGGGGACAAGCACCAACCCTACCTTACTCTTTCATTCCTTGAAATGTATCCTGCTTATATGATACAGATTTTTTAAACTTTGCTTTGTCTTTTTTAAATGTGTTGGCACATATCCTTTTGTAAAAATGTGTCATAGTTTTCTTTATTTGAAATATTGTGAGCCTTCTCATAGTCTGTTAGTGGAATATACTCTGAAGGTTAAATTCTCTTCCCTTTTCAATAATTTATTGGAGTATGGAATCTCTTCCCTCTGTAGAACCTTGTGGTCTGAACATGTTTCGCTATATTGGGTGCAGTTGTAAGTAAATGTACCTAGCAGTTTTGATGTATTTTACAGTGATACGATACTTCTATATGATTTGTTACAGTTATTTTTTTTTTTTTTGTGGATACAGGTATGTCTAATTCCGTTTCCCCTTTTTTGGGTATTTTGCCTGACATTATTGAAAAGTTAAACAATTTCTCTTTTAATGGGTGTCTTCCTTATTTAAAATATTGTAAATTTAAATTTTCCCATCTTGGACTTTTCTCTCTTTTAGCTGCTTCTAGTACATTACCCATCTCTTCCAATGTTAAACTATCCTCATTTTCCGAGATTCTGCTGTGTCCAGTCCAATGAAGTTCCAATTTAGTGTCCTCCCATTTAACGGATGCTTCTTTTGCTCCTAGCTGAAGCCCAATGTAAACAAGAAGTTCTGGGGAGAGGTAATTGCCTGCCCACTGAGCTATCCCAGCTACTAATCAGGCCTGCACTCAGTTATTGGGGTCTGATAGACCCTCATGGTCCTAGTGCCAGTGGCAAGTCTGACATGCCCTGTGCCATTACATAATTTATATTAGGTATGAGATTATCCTCTGGGATGTGATGCCGTGTAGTCTGGTAAAAGTTTGTTGACATTTTTGAGGGAGCTTGTGTTGATCTTTGGGGTCAACAGCTAAGCCAAGCGACGGGCCAGCTGCTTTGTTTCTAAAACATTTTCTCAAGTCCATGGCTTGTATATTCAGTGAAATCCTGATTATGATTGGTCCTTCAAGGGCTTTATGTAATATGTGAGAATGAATTAGTGGAGGCGTTGTCTCAGGAAACTGCAGCTAGAGATGGGAAGTGTCAAAGTTTGCCATTGGATTTTTCAGCACAGATTTCTCCAGTAGTTCATAAATACATATACAACAGTCCATATACAAACCCCCAAGAATACTTAATTCCCCATTGCTGCATGTCCTATATTGGAAATGCAGAGGCTTGTCTGTTGCCATGTGGAAACTCCTTTGTCTGAAATATTCATAAACTATCCCATCTCAGTGTGATGTGACACAAATATCAGCAAACCACTGTGAAAGCATAGGGTCACAGATTAGTTAACCATGTATTTAAAACCCTTTAATGCTTCTGATGATAAGTTCTCGTGAAGGTTTCATCAAAACTGTGCTCTGGACTTATTGAAATGGAATTAATCCAAGTTGCAAATCATGGTCTAGAAGTGTGGTTATGTGGAAATGCAACTGCATGACCTGGCAGTACAAACAGAACTGTACTCCATGTCTTTTTTCCATGGTGAAAGTATAGATTTTGGATGCCTACTGAAGCAGTGAATCTAGCCCCTTTCCCAGTGTGTGGATACAAAAGTAAGAAACACCGTAATGTGTAAGCTACATTATGCATACAGCTGATTGCAAAGAAGACATTCTTGATTTTGTTGAATGGTGAAGGAACAATATATGTTGCTCATATTCCAGTTCTCTAGTGCTTTGGAGTTGGATATTGGCCGCAATGAATATTTCCTTCTCTACTTTATGTGTACTCAGATGTGCACGGCAGTTCCTTGAGGAACAAAATGTTGCCCAAATAAAAGATTCCAGCTACAGCAGAAATGTGACACTACATGTACTTTGTTTAAAATAATCATACGCTCCTGATCTATTGACTGGACATGGGGTTTGGATAGGAAATTTGATTTATTTAACACTTCAAAATTGTAACTACTTCTCACCATAGTGCTTTTACTAATTCACACACTCAGTTTCTCACTGTGGCACACTGTGGTAACAGATCCCTTCTTCTCATGTCATTACAGGCTGGTGACAACCTCACAACTAACTAACTCAGTTGTTGACTTTCAGCTGCTACAACTGGCCTTCACAGGTCCTTGCTATATAGCCTCAGATTGGACATAACAGAAAACACAGTTTTCAGCAGTTCTTCCCTTGTTGCATATGTTACTGCTGCCATGGTTGTGTTGTTTACCAGCTCTTGCATAGCAACAGATCCCTGTTTAATGGCATCATCACATGTTCACTGTGGCGTAACCTAGCAAGAGACAATTTCTTCTGGTTTTCATGCCACAATACCTTAAATTGGCAGCTGCATGGGAGAGATCTCCTGTTTGCTCAACAAGATCTCCTGTATTGTAATTCTGATTCCCAATGTATGTTGAAAGTAGAATCTAGTGCTTTCTTACAATGACATGGTGATGTCACTATCTGGTGATGAGGAACCCTCGGATGTGTTTGAGATACATGTAGATACATTTTATACAAGGAAGGGTGGGGGAGGTGTTATGTGATGTATAATGTAAAAGGCAATTAATTACACAGTGAAGAGCTTTGTTACTTGCATGCTTCACCCAAACATTGTCAATGTGATAGACCTCTGTATTTGTACCATAGGGAATGTAAATCCCCCATACAGAATGCATGATCTGGGACACTTCTGTTGCTAGGCTAGTTATGCTGTGCACATTCACCATCACAGCAGAGATACACAAAGGATGAGGTTGAGAAGGATGGGGCATGTAGCATGCATGGGAGATGGGAAATATATACAAAATTATTACAGATATGTTTTTGGACATTAACCATCATTGTGTCTTTATCGAAAACTGTCTTGATTATTTTTCAAAACGCAGTTTTTCAGAAACTGGATTCTGTCTCCGTCTTCAGGTAAAAGCTACTCAGTTGGTCCCTATCTCCAGAGATAGAGACTAGCTCTATTGATTGGACCCAACTGAGTAGGTTCTACCTGAAGACGGAGACAGAATCCAGTCTCCAAAACCTTGTGTTTTGAAAAATAATCAAGACAGTTTTCGATAAAGACACAATGATGGTTAATGTCCAAAAACATAATATTTGTACTATTGTACCATCGTCACAAACTTTTACATCTTATTTATACAAAACTGTTGTAAGAAATCTTCCTGAAGGAGACCACTTCAGAGACACAGATGTAAGTGGGAGCGCAATAGAGTGATGTGTGAGCGAGATGAGAAAATTATGTAGAATTGAAGTATGAATAGTTAAGTAAACTGAATCTTGGTGGAACTTAGGAGTGAGAATGACTGGACTGACTCAAGACAAGGTAAAATAATGGATAACCCTTTGGGTTTCATAAAAGTGGGGAAATTGACCCTGGAATTATTTTCATTAAGGTTTGCTGTCTGTGTGGTGGGTTAGAGCAGATATTCTGAATGTTAGAATGAGCTCTGCTTGGCACATTCCACCTCATTTTGCCTTCATCAGATCGTGTCACAGTTTATAGAAGTATCCAGTGTGTGATACATGGAACATTTAATACTACAGAAAAAAGCAAAACATTTTGTGGCAAATAACACATATATAGCATTGTCATTAAGCATTGATCATGGTAATTATCAACGAATTGGGTCATTTTTTGGCCCATTTGCAGTTCATTTTTATCTATAAATATCATCCATACTCCACAAATCTATTGAAATTTTCATGAATTTGGGAAATCTGCAATCCATAATTATATCCATAAAAAAGCCAGTTTCATTTTTCAGGCAACATCTTTAGTAACTGAAACATTTTTTCATGACTGAACATCTTGGTTGAGTGGTTAGTGCCCCTGTTTCTTAAGCAGGAAGTTCCAGGCCCAGGAACCAGATGTGGTTGCTGAGATATTTCCTAGTTACATTCAGTACCTTCTGCCAAGTCCTGGGATTGTACCCCTTCACATTTGTTCATTTATTGAGCCTGCCACTGGAGCTACTGACAGTGCAGTTAAATGAACCATAAATAAAAATAATTTGAATATAGTGTAGCAGAATATGCTGTGAATTCAAGGGCAGTGTTCATCATTCCTGAATCTGACTGTTCAGCATCTGGTTTCATTGCAAAAAGCATGATTAAGGACTTCCTTGAAATCTGATTTACGTTTCATTCCTTCTGCAGTGTTGGCAACACAAACAGTGGTTAGTACATCTGCTTGAAGTATAATGAACTCATAAAGTAAAATACATGGATATTTATTAGTCAAATATAATGTATACAATTTTTTACACTGGAAGTTTAATTGATAATATTAATGATATAATACAGGTACATACAAATGAATGTGGACCTTTTAATTTACTTCTTTACAATGTAATTGAACAGTATAAATTATATTATTTACAAGTGTCTGATGGTATTGTTTATATAATGAATTTTGGGTCATGTCCCACCTGAATGTTGTGCAATGACTTGACTCTCGCAGGTTTTGTTTAATTAATTAAATGTTTACATATTGAAATAAGATGTATCCCTGTTTTTCAAACTGTGAGATGCATACAGATTTTGAGATGATGATGCCAATGATGGTTTTGTGTGTAACAAAGTATGCATTGAACTTCAGCCTTTTCATGGCCAAACCCAAATATACTTACAGGAACTGAGGTTCACAAAGCAGCGGTTATGAAAAGTTCTGTCTTTTTGGATATAGTGCTGTGTAGGAACTGAGGTTCACAAAGCAGCGGTTATGAAAAGTTCTCTCTTTTGGGATATAGCGCTGTGTAGGATCTGAGGTTCACACAACAGTGGTTATGAAAAGTTCTATCTTCTGGGATATAATGCTGTGTAGTCCATTGAAAGTCAAGCAATATGTTGTCTCGATGTTCAGGGTCAAATAATAAGCCAAGCAAAAATCCAGCTTGAAGCAAGTAGCAAGCACTGCATAATGAAAAAGGAAATGCTTACAATATTTTGGGTGGAAAACCTCATTTGAAGAGACTGATTAGGCAATCAGGGCGCTGTTTGGATGACAGGATTAGAAAATGGGTTGCAAAGGTTTGAACTGGTTCAGTGAGTGGCTTTTGTGAAAGCAATGGTGAACACTTCTTGTAAGTAATGATACTCATCCAGTGGAATGAGAAATGGCATGATTGTAATGAATGTCTGAGAGATGGATGTAAAGGGAAACAGCTGTGGCTGTCTTGATACCAGTTATGAGGGAAGTATTTTACAATATTCTGATAGAGTTTGGGATACCCATGAAACTAGTTAGGTTGATAAAAATGTGTTTAAATGAAACGTATAGTAAAGTCTGTGTAGGTAAACATTTGCCTGATAAATTTCATATCCAGAATGGTCTAAAACAAAGAGATGCTTTATCGCCATTTTTTTTCAACTTTGCTTTAGAATATGCCATTAAGAAGGTCCAGGGAAACCAGGTGGGACAGAAATTAAACGGGACACATAAGCTGTTGGCCTATGTCAATGATGTGAGTCCACTGGGTGATAATATAGTGCCATAAAGAAAAACACACAAACTTTAATTGACACAAGTAAAGAGTTTGGTCTAGAAATAAACACAGAGAAAACTAAGTATATGTTGCTGTCTCATCACCAAAATGCAGGTCAAAATCATGACATAAAGATAGGAAACAGATGTTTTGGAAATGTGGCACAGTTCAGATATTTAGGAACAATGATAACAGATCGAAACCTGATTCAGGAGGAACTTAAGAGGCGATTGAACTTGGGTAATGCTTGCTATCATTCAGTACTATTCTTGTACTATTCGCCGAGTACAATTAGAAAGCTCAAGTGAAGGAGGATAAGGTGGGCAGGTCATGTAGCACAAAAGGAGGAGACGAATGCTTATAGGATATTGGTGGGAAAGCCAGAAGGAAAGAGACCAGTGGGAAGACCAAGGCGTAGTTTGGTGGACAATATTATAAATGAATAATAGAGAGATGGTATGGATTGGATATATCTGGCTCAGGATAGGAACCAGTGGAGGGCTCTTGTGAACATGGTAATGAACCATCGTGTTCCATAAAATGCTGTGATTTTCTTGAGTAGCAGCAGAATTGGCGGCTCCTCCAGAAGGGCTTAGCTCCATGAGTAAGTAATGCATTTTTCTCACTGCAAAATGTTAATGTGAATTACGCGGCGGCCACGAGAACTGACGCGAGAGACTAGGAAAATGTCTGTCGTGTACCCGGATAATAGGATATTGTAGGAGGTATTTGAGTGATCAGATTGATTTTGGTTTAGAAATTTTTCCTACTGGCTGCAAGGAACCGGAGCTGAAATTGAAGTCATAATAGCGATTTTATTCGCACTCGTTCGTTGAATGTCGTCAGTAAAAGAAGCATGCCATATCAAGAACGAAAGCATATGAAGCCTAAATAGGAATTACAAACGCATTAACTACGAAATATCTAGTAATTAAGAAAATCGATTTTATTCTACAAACCATCCAGATTACTGAGATCGGGTTTAAAGTAATCTCAGTGCCCTAGGTAATAATTTGAATTCAAAAGCATTTTCCTGTAATCATCGTGATATTTATTACGCCAGTTTTATGAGGTTAATTCTCTAACTTTTTATTAAGCTATTATTTTGATTCTGAGAGTTGCTGTTATTTCACGATTACCTACCAGAGTACACTAGTATCGAGCTTTGGGGAGCTAGATGTTGCTAATAGTTACGCACTCTACCACGAGATTGCACTACATTACAATTCCGGTAGGTGGGGGTGATACATGCCGTGTCAACTTAGAGAGGGTTGTGAATTTCACAGCTCATGTAGTAGACCGGAAAAGAATAGCTGATGTAATATTTGGAGAGTAAACGTTGCGAATATATTCAGAGATTTATACAGTGAGACGATCCACAATACATAATGAAATGATCACTTGAAGCACAAGTATTGCATCGTCTGGATATTTTATATTATAAGATTTTTTATAATGAAGTTCATAATAAGTTTTGGCTTCCGTTTTTTATTAATAAAATTAATGTGGAATCAATTGCGTTCTTATATATATCTATCGTATATATCTTTTAATATTGGTCCGGAATGCATTTTCTCACTGCCAAATGTTGTATTTGGTGGTGAATGACGAAGCGGCCACGAGATGGCAGTAGTCAACCTTGCTTCAGAAATGACGCGAGGAACCAGGAAAATGTCTGTCGTGTACCAGGATAATAGGATATAGTAGGAGGTATTTGAGAGTTCAAATTGATTTTGGTTCAGAATTTTTTCATACTTGCAGCAAGGAACCGGAACTAAAACGAAGTCATAATAGCGATTATATTCTCACTTGTTCATTGAATGTCGTCAACAAAAAATGATACCATATCAAGAATGAATGAATATGAAGCCTAAATAGGAATTACAAACACACTAACTCCAATATACACAGTAATTAAAAAACAATCCATTTTATATTACTTAAATCATCCGGGTTAATGAGATCGAAGTTTAAAGTAATCTCTGTGTTTTAGGTAAATATTAGATTTAAAAGCATTCCCCCATAATAATCGTGATATTTATTACACTAGCTTTATGAGCACAATGCTCTTTCCTATTCTTAAGTAACTCTTTTGAGTCAGCTAGTTCCTGTTATTTCAGAATTACCTACCAGAGTGCACTACTATCGATGTCTAAGTGGGGGGGGGAGTTGGATGTTGCTAATAGTTACGCTCACTGCCACAAGATTGCACTACAGAACAATTCCGGGGGGTGGGGTGTTGATGCATAGCCTTTTAACATAGAGAGGATTGTGAATTTCACACCTAATGTAGGTGACGGGAAGATATTACCTGATGCAATATTTGAAGAGTGAACGTAATGAATGTATTGAGAGTTTTATACAGTCAGAAGATCTACCATACGCAATGAAATCATCTCTTGTAGCACAAGTATTGCATCGTTTGAAAAATGCCTCTTCCTGTAACAAGCTGATTTTTTTGGAAATACGTTCACGATAAGTTTTGCCTTCCTCTTTTATTAATGAAATTAATGTGGAAAGAAATTCGTCGAGATGTATATTTCTATCGTATATTTCTTTCATATTTAGTATTGGTACGTGATGCATTTTCTCGCTGCTAAATTTTGTATCTGGTGGTGAATGAGGCGGCGGCCACGAGATGGCACTCAAAACTTGCTTCAGAAATGACGCGAGGGACCGGGAAAATGTCTGTCGTGTACCAGGATAATAGGATATCGTAGGAGGTATTTGGTGCTCCAATTGATTTTGGGTCAGTAATTTTTCATACTTGCAGCAGGGAACCGGAACTGAAATTGAAGTCATAATAGCGGTTTTATTCGTACTCGTTCATTCAATGTCATCAATAAAAATAGATACCATATCAAGAACGAAGGCATATGAAGCCTAAATAAGAATTACAGAGGTACTAACAACGATTTACCCACTAAATAATTCACAATCGGTTTCATCTTATTTAAGCCATCCAAATTACTGAGATCGAAGTTCATAGTAATCTCGCTGTTCTGGGTAACAATCAGAATGCAAAAGCATTTCCCCATAATAATCTTAATATTTATTACACTAGCTTCAAGAGCTTATTTCTCTTTCCTTATATTAAGTTACTCTTTTGATTCTATTAGTTGTTGTTATTTCAGGATTACCTACCAGAGTATACTACTATCGATGTTTTGCGGGAGTTGGATGTTGCTAATAGTTACGCTCTATGCCACGAGATTGCACTACATTTTAATTCCGGTGGGTGGGTGATATAAAGCGTTTCAACTTAGCAATCCTCTTTAAATTGACATGCTATGCATCAGCTCATCCAACGGAATTTGTACGTAGTGCAATCTGGTGGCAGAGGGTATAATTATTAGCAACATACATCTCACCCCCAAGCATCGATAGTAATGCACTCTGCTAGGTAATCCCTGAAATAACAGCAAATGGCAAAAAGAAAAGGGTAACTTAATAAAAAGAAAGAGAATTAAGCTCCTAAAGCTAGTGTAATAAATATCACGATTATTATGGGGGAATGCTTTTGAATTCTAATTTTTACCTAAAACACAGAGATTAATTTAAACCTCGATCTCAGTAACCTGGATGACTTAAGTAAGATAAAATCGACTGTGAGTTAATTACTGGATATATCGAAGTTAATGTGTTTGTAATTACTATTTAGGCTTCATATGCATTCATTCTTGATAAGGTATCCTTCTTTGTTGACGACATTCAATGAACAAGTGAGAACATAATCGCTATTATGACTTCGTTTTTGTACCGGTTCCTAGCTGCTAGTATGAAAAATTTCTGAACCAAAATCAATTTGAACTCTCAAATACCTCCTACTATATCCTATTATCCTGGTACACGACAGACATTTTCCTGGTTCCTCGCGTCCTTTCTGAAGCAAGGTTGACTACTGCCATCTCGTGGCCGCCGCGTCATTCACCACCGTATACAAAATTTTGCAGTGACAAAATGCATTACGTACTAACACCGCTCTTTTCCAACCCGCCTTTGCTTGTATCGGCGCAGTCGGAATGGTGTTATCCCTGCTACACCTGTTTCTACCTTAGGACAGTGTATGATGGCCACTGCAAGTTGTTCTCACAGATAAAACTAAGGAAGATAGGTATAGGTACGGGAAACTAGCTGGGTCGGTTTGCATGAGTCTCATGGTAGCGATGCCGAAGAAAGCGTTTTTCTGAGAGTTGAGCCAATTGACGTTTATTCACCTGCTAATTCACCACACTGTTAAAATAATGTATTCTTAGCTTTACGTTACCGCGTTACTATCGGCAAGCTATGTCTCGGAGCGTGCAAAGGTCACGTCCGTTCAGTTCGGAATATTGTGAAAGTCTCTCCTTTTGTGGAATGGCTTGCACCCCCACCCCGGGAATTCGAAAGATGGTGTTTTCATATACATTTCATCCCATCTTCCGTGGGAAGCTTGAACGAGGCAACCCAATCATGCTGGCCCTCATTCACAGGCAATTGCAACAAGCTCTGACCTGTCCTTTTAGTCGCGTCCGGTTCCTTGTACCCGAGCTAAATTTATGACTTATCGTAAATGTTATAATTCCGGACTTCTTGTTTCTGCCGGAATCTGAAATTTTCAACGTAAACACCGTATTGCACGTCCCAGACGATGAAATACGATATTATAGATCACGATACATTTCCAGTAATACCGAAACATAAGACTTTTGAAATTTAAATTACCGAGAATTAATTAGAAATAAATTTCACGTTCATCTGTAATCATCCAAATAAATAAGGGCTCAGAATGATCAGCGTCAGTACCAATATTAAATATGAAAAAAATATACGATAGAAATGTTCGTCTCAACGCAATTGTTTCCACTTTTATTTTATTAATAAAAAAGGAAGCCAAAACTTGTCGTGAACGTAATTTGTTACAGGAAGAGAGACTTTTCAGACGATGCAATATTTGTGCTTCGAGCGATGATTTCATTACGTATTCTGGATCTTCTGACTGTATAAGTCTTTCAATATATTCGTTATGTTTGCTCTCCAAATATTGCATCAGCCAATATCTTCCGGTCACCTACATTAGCTGTGAAATTCACAATCCTCTCTAAGTTAAAACACTATGCATCACCCCACCCACCGGAATTGTTATGTAGTGCCATCTGGTGGCAGGGTGCGTAACTATTAGCAACATCCAACGCCCCCCCAAGGCATCGATAGTAGTGCACTCTGGTAGGTAATTCTGAAATAACAGGAACCAACTTAATCAAAAGAGTTACTTAATAAAAGGAAAGAGCATTGCTCATAAAGCTAGTGTAATAAATATCACGATTAAAATGGGGAAATACTTTTGAATTCTAATTTTTAGCTAAAATAGCGAGATTACTTTAAATTTCGATCTCATTAACCCGGATGGCTTAAGTAATATAAAATTGGTTTTTTTTAATTACTGTCTATATTGTAGTTAGTGAGTTTGTAATTCCTATTTAGGCTTCATATGCATTCATTCTTGATAAGGTATCCTTATTTGTTGACGACATTCAATGAACAGGTGCGAATAAAGTCGCTATTATGACTTCGTATTTAGTTCCGGTTCCTTGCAGCTAATATGAAAAATTTCTGAATCAAAATCAATTGGAGCACCAAAATACCTCCTACGATATCCTATTATCCTGCTTCACAACGTTCACAACAGACCTTTTCCCGGTCCCTCGTGTCATTTCTGAAGCAAGGTTTGAATGCCATCTCGTGGCCGCCGCGTCATTCACCACCAGATACAACATTTAGCAGCGAGAAAATGCATACGGTATATATATATATATATCTGAACGCAGTTCATTCCACATTTATTTTAATCATATTAAAAAGGAAGCCAAAACTTATCGTGAACGTAATTCTAAAAAATCTAATTTGTTACAGAAAGAGAAACTTTTTCAGACGATTCCATAGTTGTGCTACAAGCGATGATTTGATTACGTATTGTGGATCTTCTCACTGTGTAAGTCTCTGAATATATTCGCAACGTTTACTCTTCAAATATTGCATCAGGTAATCTCTTCCGGGCAACTACATGAGCTGTGAAACTCACAATCCTCTCTAATTTCAATAAAACAAGGATACCATAATATCAAGAACGAAATTACAAACCCACTAACTACGATATACCCAGTGGTGGTAATTATGAGAGGTTAGTAGGTTTACTGCAGGAATTTTGGCATGGTTGTATTATTATCCAAGTTGTCATTCTTCAAAGAAGAATATTTTATTGTGTGCTTTGCCTGAGATATGGGTGACATAACATTTACAAACAAGCAGAATCTACACATTATTTGTCTAGACAGTCTGAGGCAGTCACAGCTGCATGAAGTCTTGCCTTTGAGATATATTTATTTATTTACTTCATATCCATGGATCATTATAGATTACGAGTATATAGGACAAGTCAAATACTTTACAATAAAAAATAAGAATAATAATATAATTATACAATAATATACTAAGATAATACAATGATGAGTCTAATAATAGAACTAATATAATCGTTTAACACACGACACCGCTGTACGCCTCAAGACCCGATCCTTCTATCCCGGCAAAAAATATCCTGGTATCCTCGATCTTGTTCCTGTAAGAAAAAAATACAGAACAGGGCAGTAGGCAATCCTATAACATTATTAATATTAAAATCTACAAATTAATTATTCCTGTCGCTATACTGACTGAGCTATCAATCCAGTTTAAAATGTACAAATATTGCATTATCTGTGATCAAAGTTCAAAATTAGGGAGGTTTACACGATGGTCAAGACAAGACGAAGTAAGCAAGCAAGACTAATTAGGGAATTTAATATACAGCATTGCTTTACTTTTTCAGAGATGATGAAAAGGTTGGGCATCGCGAGCGCTACAGTGGTCCAACTTCAGACTTCAAAGAGGAGGAGGAGGAGGGCTACAGACCACATGTTTAACTCGACTACACAGATGGTAACGGACATGTGCTTAATGCAAAGGAGACTTTCAGGTTAGCACAGCTAACAGCATATCTGTTTTTAAGATATGTCGCACAGTGGAGGGTAGCCTGTCCAGTGGTAGTACATACTTCAGGGGAAAGAAGTTCTCACAGTAATAGCCATTTTATGAAAAAAATTCCAAAAAGGAAGCAGTTTTTCAGTGGAAACGGACAAAATTATGGGACCACCGTGTTTATCATCCATCTGTGCTGTCCTCACCATAATGTCTGAACCAACTGATGGATTTATGTGAAACCCTGCATTGTCATCGTGCCACTCACATGTTCTTTCAGTTGTCTACCAGCAGCCATATTAACATGGCGACTGAGCTGGGAGCAACACTAGAGCAACTTAAAGTAGGTCCTTAAGAAAAAGGTCCTGGGATAAGCTGTTATACCCATTCAGAAGATTCTGAGTTTGATCCCCACTCGCATCTGTGTACAGATTTTTCTGCTCACATATGATGCCTTCACATCTAACAGAGGTAAAGCTTTGGGAATACAAAGGCTACCCC
The DNA here is from genome assembly GCF_002891405.2 of Cryptotermes secundus. NCBI lineage: Eukaryota > Metazoa > Arthropoda > Insecta > Blattodea > Kalotermitidae > Cryptotermes > Cryptotermes secundus. Next base: position 450,660 of record NW_019739005.1, read on the forward strand.
CCCCCCCAATGTTAAATTCTAAGGTCTCTCTGCTGACCAGCACTATCATGATTACCCTATCGGGGGGGGGGGGGAGATTATTGTCTCCACCTCAGATGCTTTCAGTAGAACATTTTTTATATATACATGTTGTTTTGACTTCATTTTCTCCCATTCTGTATGTGACAGTTTGTAACTAGCCAACGTATTGTGACATTTGAGCATGTAAATAAATACTTTGTACTTGATACAGTTTGTTGTGTAGGCATAGAATGTGGCAGAATGGTTCATTTTGCAGATAGGTTGCATGAATTAGGAAGAAACATGCCTCAAAATTATTACTGTCCCATTGTACTTTTATTAAAATATTTTGTGTTAATCATTTCAATCCCTACGACTTTAATGGGCTGTAGCATGCCCATTTCTGTTTGTTGGCTGTATGAGTAAGTTGTGTTGAAAAACAGAATGTTACATATTTTTATAATTACACAAAATAACAGATTGAACTAAATATGGATCATACCCCTATTTCTGGCTGGAACTTCAGGATGAAAGGATGTTCCGTGTTATTTGGAATCTTGGTCACATTCTGTAAGATCCTAAAATACAGTGACTTTAATGTTGTCTCTCTTTCTAATTTCAGATACCTGTCTCATAAATTTCATGGAAACAGACCTGGCAGAAATAAAGCAGAGAAATGAATGAAGAAGAATGAACAGGAAGGAGTGAGTATCAGTCCAGACCTGGTCATGAGCTGTTATTTGTAACTAGTACTGTATTGTAGCACCCTCCTGCACTTCATTTACTGGCAGATGGTTTCACAGTCTTACGTGCAGCAAGTCCTTTTATATAACTTACTAAAAGTTATTCAATACATGTTTTGACTTTAGGGTCATCATTAGGTGTTTTAAATTTATAAATTATAAATGAGGAAACCGCTGTGCTTCCATATTGTTGATGTTTGTAATTATTGTGTGGTCCCTTCTATGCGCATGAATGTATGAAGTGGCAGGCTGTTCTGCCTGCTGTGTTATGCTGTGTAACAGAGCAGACAGAACAACCCGCCACTTCGTTTATACATGCACACAGAAGGGACCGCACAGTAACGACCAACAACCACAATATGGAAGCACAGCAGTTTCTTCATTTATAATTTATAATTTTAAAACGCCTGATCATTACATGTCCATAATTTCATATAGCAGATAGATATCCATCCACACTCTTTGTGCGTTCATTTTCTTCTGACTACAAACATACACAGTAGCTTCAGTCTCTGAACAGAACTGAATACGGCAACTTTGCGGCAAGTCAGATGGAGCCTTCTCATAAAACACAACATATTTGTTCAGTTGTAATTAGGCTAGCAGACATAGACAGAGACCATGGTTTGGAAACTGGGGGAAATTGATGACTTCAAATAGCAGACTAACTTAATATTTGGCCAGCTGTTAGGATAATCAGTGACAGGAGCTGCGGATATTACAGAATGTTTAAGGGCAAACAGACTATGCACCATCTGAAGGAGATTAATTCTTCTCTTTTTGTTTCCAGTTGATGAAACAGATGAGCTCAACAGACACCAACTTGGAATGCTTAGCCTCTTGCAGCAGAAGCAGAAAGAAATGCAGTCTCCATTCGTGGTCCTTAGTGGCGGTAAACAAACATGAATATGCTTTTTGTCTGCATTCACTGAAAAGAACGAATTCTAATTAAAAGAAATTGTATTCATTAACTGACAGACTTAGACACAAGAACACAGATTACTAGATGAAACCAGTGAACTCAGTTCAAAATTTGTCTAATCTTGACAGTGCAAATAACAGTAATTCATAGCTTTAACTCAAAGGCTGAGTAGATGGGAAGCCATATAGTAATGTTGATAATGTCATATGGTGATTATACTGCTGCAAAGTAAATATTTGTTTTTCTCTGAGCATGTCACTTGTCTTGTTATAATACTATAATACTATAAAGTGTCATTTTAATGATGGATTGATTAATAAGGCTTTCCTCCTTGGTACTGTGAAGCTTTACTAAAAATTTATGTTTTTGATGCAGAATATGAAATTTTATTTTCAAAAAGAAAACCACCATGTGAGGTTTTTGTGAGATCTTCAAGTTTAACATGAGCATTATTACATTTTCTTTGTTTCTTTCTTTTTCAGGGCAACCATCTGAAAAAGAAAACTGCAGATTCTTCATGAAATATGCTGGCACCAACTCTGAACTTTATCGTGGACTTATGTTTTTATTGTTTCTTACTGTCTGGAATATCATCTCTATTTTTTAAATAAGACACAGCTTGCAGCTGCTGACAGTGCCTATGTGTACTGGAAGGAAGGCCACAGAGTTCATGTCACATTCAAATGTGTACAGTGGTTCTCCTGCTTCCTTAGGTAACCTGTTGGCACCTGTAAGCTGAAAAGTACAATTTCTAGTGATTAGTTGCTTGCTTATAGGACTTGAGCCAGATGAACTGCCTCTAAGCTAAATCAGACATGAAGTAATTATATTTGGCCTTTCTTGATTGCAATAGCAATTTTGTATCCTTCCAAGGAAAGAAAGAAACCCTTGTTCAATTGTAGGCCAGTATGAAAATCTGTAACATTATACAAGCAACAGAATCAGAAGGTGTACAGTCTACTGCAAATCATTGTAAAGCACCACTGATATATCACTGAAACATTTGTAATGGGTTATAAAAGTAACTTGGTTCATCCTGGTCCATCACACTAGTAATTGTAAATAAGGTTTTAACCACTGTCCAGTGTGATTGATAAAAGTTGTTTTTAATTTTTCATCCTTTACATGTTTCAGAAGGATATTATCAACACGTATGAAAACTACTGTTACATGTTATACATATGCTATATCTTTTAACTAATATTAAGATGTACATTGATTTGTTAAAACATCTAACAATTATTACAATTAATCTGTTTACAAAATAATGTTCAATATTTGTTTTCAACTAGAACCAATTTGGTTTTTAGATCTTTTAACAAATCAATGTACATCTTAACTCTTTGACTGGCGCGGGCATGTTTTAATGCCAGGGCGATGCCAGCCGTTCCCTGGCGTTGGCGTGTTCTAACGCTTTGAAAATCTCTTCCCTTATTTGCTCTCTTGGCTCTCATCAACCAAAGACATATATATGATAGTTTTTGTGCATGGTTGTAAAGAACCCTTGTAAACTTTGTGGGGGTCTATATTACTGTCAGAACCCTCCGAGAAGGAAAAGTTCAAAAAATATTTCACATTCATTCAGTTTCACCATGGCTTCTCGCAGCAAGTGTCGGCGTGTTCCTACAGACCAGCTGGAAAGTGTTGTGAAGGAGATTTGTGCTGATGATGATAG
>NW_019739005.1:454461-467567 GCF_002891405.2 Cryptotermes secundus
AAGTGGATATATTTGGAATTTTGAAATTTATTGCGGAAAATCAAGACCTATAAAAGAATTAGTTGTCGATCTGTTGGGGCCACAGCTTCTAGCAGGACAACTATTACAATAGTGTAGAATTGTGTGAGACGTTATTACAGAGAAATACCTATGTGTGTGGAACCTTCAGAATGGACAGAGGAGCTCCCAAAGAACTAAAGAATGATGTAAAAATTTTAAAAAAAGGGGAATCTGTGTTTTCTAGGAAAGGGCAGGTTCTCGTACAGGTGTGGAGAGATAAAAGAGACGTCAAACTTATCTCCACTCTTCACACAGCAAAAATCGTGGAATCTGCAAAAATGAATCGCAAAGGAGGAAAAATATGCAGACCCAAGGTAATTGGGGACTCCAATAAACATATGAGAGGGCTTAACAGGGCTGATCAAATGCTCCGTTATTATCCTTGCTCCCGCAAAACTGTAAAGTGGACAAAGAAACTGGTGTTTTTCTTGTTGCAAATGGCAGCGTTGAATAGTTTCATTCTATTCAAAAAGTACACAACAACAGAAAAATACAAGAAGAGAAATTACAAATTCAAAGATTTTATATTGGACTGTGTAGAAAAAATGACAGAACAAAACAAACAGTGTGGAGAGGGAGAACAGTCAAGGAATGAAGTGGATGACGAATCTATTGCGTCAGACTCGAGTGCAGTCACGCCTCCGCCCCTTGAGAAGACCACCAGTGAAAGACCCAGAAAATCGTCTAGAGGGTGGCTTCAAAGTTCACAAAATGGGACATGTTCCTCCCAGTAACAATAAGAAGAATGGTGCCATGAGAAAGTGTCGAGTGTGTGCTAAGCATAAGATCAGAAAAGAAACAAGTGTCATGTGTGCAAGCTGTGGTGTGGCTCTCTGCAAACTTTCATGTTTCAATGTTTATCACACGAAGAAAAACTACTAAAAAGGTATGGAAAGAATTTATTGCATAAAATATTGTATTTTTAGTAGTTCCTGAAAATTTCATTTTTAAAAACCAATTTTTGTTGAAGTTGTTTAGAAAAAAGTAAGCACATGCATCTTAGCGACATAATGTTTAAAGGGCCTGCCAGGACAGGGGTGGGATTTAAATACCCTTCGCGCCAGTCAAAGAGTTAATATTAGTTAAATGATATAACATATATATCTATGACATGTAACAGTAGTTTCCATAAGTGTTGATAATATCCTTCTGAAGATGGTCGTTTTGACTGAAACATGTAAAGTATGAAACATTAGAAACAACTTTTATCAGTCACACTGGACGGTGGTCACAAATCTTATATGCGGTTATAAAAGTCTTGTTTAATTCACATGCAGATGATCAAGAGTCTTCTGTAGGTATACAAAAACTCGAAAGACACATAGACTCGGCCAGTAATATCAGGTCATGAAAATGTGTAAGACTGATCTTAAGGCATCTTCTTGGGGGTGGTGATAATGATTTTAACCCAAATTAATATATAAGTCAATGCTGAACATTATCTGAAATCTGAATTGTAATCCTGATGTGTTACTAATCTTCACTTAAGAATGTACACAGACAGACTACAGGTGTTCCCAAACTTACATTTTTCTCGATATCAGTAATGTATAACTGTAAGTTGATGTCAGTCACATATATTCCAGCCACCTAATTATTTAAGACAGTTTCTTATGTTTTAGTCTTTGTTAATAGAAAGTAACTTGAAATCACATTATTACAAAAGTTGTTACATTTGTGTATTTCTTCATGAAATAGGGATTATAATTTAAAACATGTACACCTACTCCATAAGGTGCATGAGGAATAAGTTGTTCAGTTAGTTTGCTTACTTGCAAGGTTGGAATTATGTATGGAGTTGATTTCAGTTTGTAACATTCTCACTCAGAGCAGTCTGCTTGTGGTAATTGATGGTCATTACTATCCATCCTTACGATAGGTAATTAATTTTTCAGTAAATGGTTTTCAAACAAAAGGTATAACACTGAAACTGAATATTTTGCTTGCTTAAGTTTCATGATATGTCTGTATGCACTCAGAGTTTCACTGTAAACTTGAGGTGGCCATGTGCAGTTGGAGCCCAGGCAGGGCCACTGAAGCGTCAGGCCGATAGCTTTAAATGGTTGCAATGGTAGACTTGCCATTTATTATTAATTTGTACAGACTCACTACTGTGATGAAGACTTGCTCAAACCACGCTCTGAGAATTGATTTCATTATGTAATTCATCTGCACTGATCACAGTTCAGTTTAATCAGTACAGCACAATTACTGTATGGTTGTAGTGTGTCAGTATTTCTTGTTCATAAATAGAAGTACAGTCCTCTACAAGCACCAGTGTTACATGCGAGATTTGAGATATTCAGGGCAGTGATCATGAGGAAGTTGAAAGTGACACTGTGTAGGTGGGTAGGAGTCCACCAACATTTTGGAGGAACATACTGCCACCTTCGTAAGGGTAGAGTTCTACTACATACATTCTGTCACATCCTGACTTTTCCACAATATTATTGAGGACAAGTCTTCTCAAATGTAATGCTCTATAAAATGTTTTAACGAACACTGCAGACAAATATACTTTCTCCATCTTCAGGATGGAAAATTGAAGCTGAAGGCATTGTGTACCTCTGAAATGTCATTAAACTTCTACCAACCTACACAGTATCATATCCCATATCATCAGCCAAATGAAAGTGCTGTTTGTGGATGACCTGATTTCATATTGTGACTTCAAACATCTGTACCTACATAATCTAAATGTCTGATATCTAGAGTCATCCTAAAGATGGAGGTGCACATTCCACCAAAACGTTAGTATCCACCTGCCAGACTACGACACAGTGTTATAGCACACAATGTCCCCACCAAGGAACTTGATGATTATACAGCTTTCCAGTTTTGTCAGGAAAGTTACATCAAGGACTTGTAGCTGAGATGGGAGAACACAAATACTTTTCTTTTCATAAATCCTGTTATATTATTATATACAATTATTTATTGGAGTCCGTTGTAACACAACAAAATAACGGTCAAGGTAAAAATTACCTAGCTACATGTTTTGGCTTTTTCAAGTCATCATGAGGCAAAGCACATGATTACTAATTGTGTCTGAATATAGTAATAATGTGTTTTGCCTGATGATGGCTTTAAAATGCCGAAACATGTAGCTGGGTAATTTTAACCTTGACCGTTATGTTGTTGTGTTACGACGGACTCCAATAAAGAATTGAACACATACGTAGAATATTTTTTGTTGGAACATGCTGGAAAGCATCCACTTGGCAAAGCAAAAGTGGTGGAAGGAAGATATCAAACCAGATCTTGACAAAACTGGGTATAAGACTGTGAATCATGATGTGTCCACTGGTGGGCTTTGGTATTAGCAACATTCATCCTGGAAGGGTATGCTGAAAAGTAATACCTCTATAAGACAGTGGTGAAAATGTAGTTCTGTCCTGCCAGACTTACAGAAGTACAGGTACTCCTTGGTATATGCAAGTTGGAAACATGTTGTTTCATTTTAATGCAGTCAATTAATTTAGACCTATTAACACTGCTTGCTGGCCCATCAAGAGAGGTCAGAAGAAGGGGGGGATTAGGATGCTATGGAGGTGTGGAGGAGGAATGCAAAGGGAGAAGAGAAAATTCGGCCTGCCTGATGTCATTTATGTCATTGCACCCCCTGTGACTCCTTTTGGGAACACAACTAGTGCATTGACAAATACCTGTACATGAAATATGTCAGCTGTGTCTGGATTGCAGGAGTGGTTGTTTGAGAAGTAATTGTATAAAATAGGAAACAAAGTTCAAGGAAGGTAGCCATTTCTGTTTCAATGAAATTGCTGTTATGGAAAAGAAATCGGGAGTCATTACTTTCAGCATGCCCTTGTACAAGCTCTGTCACCAGGAGAAGACACATACACTTCCCAATGAAATATCCCACATTAATTGGAAATTTCATAATGTTAATTGAAATCCATATTTAAATACTGCTTAACCTCCAGTGGTGCCCTGCATACAGAGCACAGTTGCCATTGTATCACATCACTACCTGGAACACAGAATTCATATGGCAGCCATAACTTCTGTCTCTAACAGTGATAATATATCAAAAGTGCCAGTTTTTTATAACAGTTCAGAAAAAAAGAAATGCTGTAAGCTTTCTATTCATGTATGGCTAGTCATATTTTCAATTTCCTGTGGCATGTAACAAGTACTGTGTACATCAGAAATAAAAATACCCTACTTAACCTTTTTAATTACAGTGTAAATGTCACATTAAATGTAAGAGCTGAAGCTTCCATGGCAGCTACAGCGGATGAAATCTGCTCTGGCTTTCAGCCGTGTCGGTTGGTTAAATATCGCCGATGTCCCTATCATCAGACATGGCTGATAGCCCAAGAATATTTTATCAGCTTGTGTCACAGTTTTTTTCCTTTAAAACAGGATTATGAGATCACATTGCTGTCTGTGTATGCTCCCCTCCCTGAACCTGTTGATCCATGACTGATGTATCATTAAAATATTCCTACAGGTAAGTCAGTTACAAATATGAGTGGAAAGGAAAACTGACATACGAATGAGTATTTCGCAATAATGCTACTACTACTACTACTACTACTGCTGCTGCTGCTGCTGCTGGTGCTATTAACAAGGATGACGGCAGTTTTATATGGGTAATGAGTAAACACGCACCACTTTACCACCTACAGTATTCCAGCCCCATCAATATATTTCTTTCTTTAATATTTCACCACACTACACAACTTATGGACGAAGCTGAGCAAAATTTCTGCAATCAGGAATTACATTTAAAAAAACGCGCTACTTTATGTTTTAATGGCCTTCGGTTATCAGGAAAACCTGGTACCTTGCACTACCTTCAGGAGCACAGTATTGATCGCAAATGAGAATTAAATTTAAAAATCCCGGTACTTTTTCGTTTTAATTGTCTTCGGTTATTTGGAAAACCCGGTGGTTATTCTGAAAACCCGGAGGTTATTTGGAAAACCCGGAGCAAGACAGTATTTGAGCACGTTTTGTGCATACAGCAAGAAATGTAAACAAACCCGGTTACTTGGAAAACCCGGACGGTTTTTCTGAAAACCTGATTGGTTTTTGTGAAAACCCGAAGCAGGGCAGTAATTTTGCAGATTTTGTGCATACAGCAAGAAATGTAAACAAACCCCGGAACTTTTCGTTAACACCGGGTACTTTCCGTTGCACCGCGGCAAAATGTAAACAAAAACCCGCTACTTTCCTATGCACCGCGGCAAAATGTAAACAAATACCGGTTACTTTCCGATGCACCGCGGCAGGGACACGAACATGCGGAAGTTACAAGACCATGAGTAATGATAGCCAATCAGCATTAAGGGGCGTGGCCATTTAAGTGCTTACTGCACAATTTATGGGTTCAGTAAACGAAACCACGCCTCCAGGGGCGGAAAAACAGTTATAATGGAGAACCCCCCCCTCCATCATGTGACTGTGACTGTGTAGCCAACCAACATTAAGGGGCGGGGGCACATAAGTCCACATGAATTCTGTGCCTGTTGCAAGTACTTATGGGTACAGCAGGAAATGTAAGCAAAACCTGTAATTTTTTGATGTAATAATCTTCAAGGACATTCAAGAACACAAGACATGTTGCAGCTCTGGGCATCTGGCTGCAAATGTTGCCATATTTCCGAAAAATGAGTTACAGTAGACAATAAGCATCAATGGTCAGGGGCCAAGTCTATGTACAAATACATGAATGTAGTGCTAAATGCAAATATTTTGAAGATATAAGAAATGTATATATAACCCTGATTTTTTTGATCTTATAACCTCTAAAACCTGCAAGAGCACATTTCAAGCCAAAGCTGTGAATTTTCTAATGAGAATTAAACATCTGCCACAGTTGAACATTTATCTCCCAGACAGTGTATGAGGAAGATGAACTTCGTTTCTTTAATTAGCCATTTTTGCAAGCCAATTGGTCAGTTCTCATCCACTTGGTTCATCTGCTTTACACTGAAGGCAAGCTTCGGACCCCATACCAAGTAGAGTATGAAACCACATGATTGAACCTGGGGGGGTGCTGCACAAGGTAATGGTGCTTTACCCCTGGGATTAAGGTGGTTGTGGTCAACCAGTCAGCTGATGCCTCACAGGAGACATACAGAATAAATGATTTCCCCACACCAGGCATTTCAGCATCATTTAAAAGAGTTTACTGAACGAGGATTGACCACTTCGCTTGCACAGATGGCGAATCATGGAAACAGAGTTTATCCTCATATTCTGTCTAACATATAAATGTTCATCTGCAACACTCCTCAGCAATCCTGTAGCTATAAATGTACTCTTGAAGGTACTTTCGAGGTTACGAGTTTAGACAGTTCAGGGGTTTGTTTACATTTCTTGCAATTAGCACTAGATTCATGTATATTAACTTGGCTCTGACCGTTGATGCTGACTGGCCACTGCATCCCCTTCTTCGGAAATACAGCTACATCTGCAGCCAAACTATCAAATCGCAGGCTGAATGCTTGGGGCTGTGCTCTTGAAAGTTGTTGAAGGTTACTGGAACAAAAAGTACAGGGTTTCGTTTGCATTTCTTACTGTACCTGCAAATTGTGCATTATGTATTAATTTCATGCATATTAACTTGGACCCACCCCTTTATGATGATTGGTTACTTTATTAGATCCATTCCACATGGACTTGAACCCATGTTCTCATGCATACAAGCCTTACCACTGAGCTAACGCTCGTCATGCTGGAGCGTCCATTCAATGCTCGTCATGACTGCTGTATTCAGTACAGGTTAAACAGTTTGGTACATGCAGTCTTGAGCTTTATACAAACCATTCATATTAAGTTGTGTAACACAACTGGTCTTGTAGGGATTTATTCTGTTTATTTTGATCATAAAGTGGACTCTTCAAACATTAAGGCTCTGAGGATATTTGTAAATTCACTGCACATGTAATTTTATAGGCAAATTCAACTAGTAGATGTGTGGGTCTCAGGGCCAGGGCAGCAAACTTACCTTCTGAAGGTTCCATGTTCATGATCACAGGGAATGCGACTGCAGCTTTTTATGCGTCGAAGTGAAAGCATTTTTACTTACCTTCATAAACACAACCAACCTGTATTCTTTCAACATGCTACTGAATTTTAATGTTTTGGTGTTCTGAAATATTCAAGATAGGTTTTAAAAAAGGACAAGAATTTCCAGAATTTACTCCCAATCCAATTATTTTTTTAATGTTATTCATCCAATACATTCAAATTCTTAAATATTTTAAAATTATTTGTTAACTGTATTTACAATGTGACTCTTCTGGCAGAAGTTGTTTTGTAGGTTCTCAAATACTTCATTTTATTTGCACCCTGTACATATTCTGAGTGCAGTGCTGTACTAAGCACAGGGACAACTTTATTTGTTTTTATTTCTTTATTGGTTGTATTAAAGCCATCAGCATGCAGTTGGGGTCATTCAATTCAAGTGATTCCTGACAGCATGCTGTAAAGCAGAAATATGTATCGGCGAGGATGAAGGCTGAACTAGTTGGCTGCATTATCATAGATGCATACAGTCTCAGGTGACCTCAAATTCTGTTCAGGACATTAATGTTCTGCCCATATTGATATCAATTTTCCTGTGACAATGCAAGGCTCGTAGCGGATCAATCTCTCCTGCATCAGAGGAGTTGACTGACCTGTATGGATCTATCAAATAAAACCCTTGACAATGTGTGTAAAATTCTTATTACCTCTTACATGTGTCATCTGTATCTGTACAGACATCCTTAGGGTGTACAGGTAACAGGTTTTCCTAAAACATGAAGCAAAGAGATAATCGGCTCTGAAGAGTATTTATTAAAATAAATTACCCAGAAGGCTCAAAATAGCCTCACATAAATCAGAATGTTTATATTTGCTTCAGTGTATATAATTTTTGAATACAGTGAATGTAAAATATCTTGCAACAGTGTAAGCCCTAAACTATCAAACATTCTATGGATTACAAAGACAAAAACAGTTCTGTCTAGTGTGACTATTTAAGTTTTATCACTTGAAAACTCATCACCCTTACAAGAGTGTAAACAACACAGCAAGCCACGAACAAACTCAGACAATACTAATAATCTCCTTTCTCAAGATAGACAGGAGGCACAAGATCAGCCACCTCCAAGAAAGACGATGGGAGAATTGACATGAACCTGCATGGTTTATAAATTTTAATCTTAAACAACAAAGTTTTTAAAGAAAACTTTACAAACTTTAATACCAGGAAGGCTGCTGTGATTGTGAAAAGTTGAACATTGTGTACATTGTGTATTTCAGACATTATACGTGTATGTATATAATTTAACACCTATTGTGATAGTAGCTTCCGGAAAAAGTACTGATGCCCTCTGAGGATGATCCGTATTGATCGAAACATGTAAGGGTGATGAGTTTTCAAGTGATACACTAGACGGAATTGTTTTTGTCTTTGTAATTGTTAGTGTGATGGACCAGAATGAAACAAATCAATTCATTCTATGGATTACATTACAATTCAACGAAGTGATTCATATTGCTTTCACTATGCTGCAACCCATCTGTCTTTACCATAGCCAGGTTATGGCAGTCATACTTCCATAAACTTGTATTACAGAATTCTACATCAATATGATGCCTAAATTGTCCACTATGGCTTGTCAGATTATTGAGCAATTATCTGCCAAGAAATTTATAATGGTACCAATTAGAAAAAAGTCTTAACATCTCCCTGCCAACTCCCAAAGCTGCAGCAGTTCCTATCCAATTTATACTTACAATTACCTCTGCAATCAAACAGCAACTTACGTATCTTATACAGACATTCTGAGTACCATGTTTGATTTGATGTTTTCATGGCAATGTCTATAAGGAGTTCAGGGTCCTGCATTGTAGCAACGTGTAGTTTGGTGATGGCCCAATGTTTAGGCATATGTCACCTCCAAAACGCAGGGCCCTCTCTGAACTACACGTAGCTACAACTCAGAATGCTGTACTCTTCATTCCAAGTACCAGCCGTAGCCTCCTCACTGTCACCACGCAATTGAGAAGTATCGACAAATGCAGAACATGCAACTTTGTTCTCAGTTCCTACACCTAACTCCCACGTCAAATAAAAAAAAAAACTCTGTGATTTTAGTCCGCAAGTGAACTATTCCCTGTATGTGCAATTGCAATGTATACTCTCTAAGCGAACAAGTCTTTGGCTAAAATCTTCCATAGGAATATGGCTGTAACCACGAAGATTTCAGTCTTCTGGGATGTGACACCATGTAGTCTAGTAGAATGTTACAAACGTTTCTGAGGAATGTGAGGCCTCCATCTTCAGGGTCTTCTCACTTTACATGTTCCTCCAAAGTGATGGTAACAGTCTACCAGTCTACATGGCCTCACATCTAAGAAGACAACAGTTTTACAAGTTACCAGGTGTTTAGAAAAGCCCATGGTCAATTAATCCAAATTGTCACATGCTGAAACTGTATGCAGATATGAGAGCCACAGTTTACAGGATGAATTTTGGGAAAGAGATATCATTGGCTGTACTTTATTCGATAAAAACTAGCAAAAGAGAGGTAAGGTGCAACCATACAGAGTCCATTTTACATATACACAGAAACTTTACCAAACGTTTGTAACTTCTAATACTTCTGTAAGACATACATGAAAGTGATTTAGACCAACCAAAGTGGAAGCTGATATACTGCTTTAGACAGGTTTCATTATGGAACTCCCATATCACACTCCATCAAAATGCGTGTTGCCTGCGAGAACTGCAACATACAACAATGGGAATATAGACACAGTTCTGTCACAGAAAGTGCTAAATTTTCTGAGCTACGAATATCAGCTTTGTCATGCTATCATTACACGCACCAGCAGTATTAATGACCTGGGTGTTTTCTTTGATTCAAAGCTACATTTTCACACACAGGTTAATTACATATTTTCTGAATGCATAAAGCTTTAAGGCCTTATTTGCTCCATTACCTACAGATTTTCCTCCCTGGAGTGTCTTTAGTCAGGTCCAAGTTGAAATATGCCTTGGTAGTTTGGAACTCCATCACCTTGACTGATGCCAATAAGCTTGAGCACATCCAGCAGAAGTTTGTGTCCATCTGTTTTTATCGTTTTTTCCCTCATATTCCATATACTTATACTGATGCTTTAGAGAAATTAAGTCTACATTTTTTACATAAATGGAGACATCACCTTGATGCACTTTTTTTTGTTCAGGTCTTTTGTCTTAAATCCTGCGTTTCTTTCGGAAAATGTGAGCCTTCGTGTTCCTCCCAGCAATCTTACGGACTTCTCATTGTTTGGTGTTTGGCCCTCTAATAAACACTGTCCTTCTGCTTGATGCGCCTATCTTGCCAACATGGTGGGTAAAGATCTCGACATATTTGCAATCGGAACAGTTTCTGTTAATCACATTGAACCTAAAATTGTTAATAATATTTGATAATACTCCTAATATTATGTGTGTATGTAAGTAAAATTTAAATTAAATTCACTTAGTGGGGGGGGGAGTCCAACTGGGTCCACTTGGTACAGCGGCCATTGAGTGGTCTATTGTAGCCTGCCCTGGGTGATTATGATGATGGAGAATTTGGTAGAATGAAGATTGGCAGGGAAACCAAAGTACTCGGAGAAAACCTGCCCCAGCGCTACTTTGACCACCACAAATCCCACTTGACCAGACCCTGGTTTGAACCCGGGCTGCCACGGTGGGAAGCGAGAGACTAACCGCTTAAGCTATGGTGCAGCCTGTGTATGTATGTATATTGGTCTTGTTTTATTTTTCTCTCCTGTTAACTTTAATTTTTCTTGGAATTATTATCAATTTATTGCCATTACATGGATTCTCAAATTTTGTATTTTGTTTTTTAATTACTTTTGTGTATTTCTATGTACTCTTGCTAACCTTTTAACTCGCCTCTGTGCTGTTACGTTTGCACGTAAATAAACATGAATTGAATTATTATTATTATTATTATTATTACACAAGATGGCATAACCATTGGAAATTTACATATTCAATTTTTTCTCCTGTCAATGCTAACTTTATAGTTTTTTTTTGTAATTATTATTAATTTATTGCCCTTGTATGGAGTGTCATATTTTGTTCTTTAATTATTTTTGTGTATTTCTAGGTACTCATACTAACTTTGTAACTGGCCTCTGTGTTGTTAAGTTTGTATGTAAATAAGCATGAAATGAATTGAATTATTAATTACATTAATTGCATTAATGTGTCTTTGCTCCAGTGATTAGATTTAATTAGTTTGTGACTTTATGTTGTGTTTGTCCATATGCAGTTACTTCTATCTACACTGTGCAGTGTCTGCAATTGGCACTGGCAATCTTATGGGGGGGGGTAAAGGGTGGCCGGCATGTATGGCTGACAACCTTCCCGCCATTTGTGAGCCGACTGCCTAGAGAAAATGTGGGAGCCTCGACGTCTCACAACCCTAGGGGCCTCCATTGCCTGTTATAGGGATAGCTTTACCTCTCAAGTTCTTCCCTTTATAAGGAAAAACAGAACTATTATGGTTTAGTGATTACTTCCTTACAGTATCCACCAGATTTGAATATACAAACAAATTTACACAGTATCAGATTTTAATCTTTCACAACGGTGAAAAATCTCATTCTGGTCTCCTAAGTTAAGACACTGTGTTGACTGGTAGATGGTTACCAGAGAACATACTGCTCCTGGCTTCAACAGACCGGCAGAAAACTTTGGTAACCATGTCATAAGCCAGAAGACCATGAATGAATTTTACACAAAAACTTATATCAGGCATAATGTTATATTGCAGCATCCTGTTGCACTGCTTAGATCTGACTTTGCATTTTGCTTTGATGCCGTCTGTGTGCAACATCAGTTAACATTCTCTCACAGTTTTCTTTTTTTTTTGTCATCACTACATGTTTCGGCCTAATTGACCATCTTCAGGGATACAGGTTGTTGTGATCAAGGAACCTTCTGCTCACTGTAATGCTTTTCTGTTTCTGTTATGTAGAGGCCTTGGATTGCATCTGGTTAGGTGGGTTAACCATCTGTTTTTTGTTTAGGTGTCCTTGAGCTGGGCATATTTGTTGTGCTGTGGTTGGCCATCAACACAACAAATTCCCACCCCAGCAAGAACATTCAAGACAGCCACAGAGATACAAAACCATAAAGGAAACACCAGCAGCTCAAGGACACCTAAATAAAAAAATAGAAGACTAACCCACATAACCAGATGCAATCCGAGGCCTCCACATAACAGAAACAAAACAGCATTACAGTGGGCAGCAGATTCTGCAATCATAACCTGTACACCTGAAGATGGCTGGTTGGGCTGAAACATGTAGTGTCATTAAAGAAAAGCAAGCGAATAGTAACTGATGTTGCATATTGACGGCATCAAGCAAGACACAAAGTCGGATGATATCATGAATATGTGTTCCTTAAGTAAAAGAAGCCGTTTGTTGGAGAAATAAGTATCAGTCTGACATGGTCACACACATCGAACTAACATTTCTTCCTGTAATACTGTAATAGTATCTTCCTGTCATGTTTAGGTCTTGACATGCATAGATTTTCACTTTAGTCTTGACATGCACAGATTTTCACTTCAGTCTTGACATGCATAGATTTTCACTTCAGTCTTGACATGCACAGATTTTCACTTCACTTCTGACATGCACTGATTTTCACTTCAGTCTTCACATGCATAGATTTTCACTTCACATCTGACATACACAGATTTTCACTTCACATCTGACATACACAGATTTTCACTTCAGTCCTGACATGCATAGATTTTCACTTCAGTCTTGACATGCCCAGATTTTCACTTCAGTCTTGACATGCAGAGATTCTGGTGGCATAGCTGCAAGAGAAAAGGCTATCTGAAAGAGCCATGCATGGATGATAGGACAGCATACTGGACATCAGAGAAATGCTGTAACTTGCTCATTATGACTGTACAGCAATAACTCCTTCCTCTTATGGCAGAAGAGTCACTTGAGATCTTGTGCTGGTGAGTTGCAGGCCTGAAACAATTGCATGAATAGCATTA
>NW_019739006.1:0-1394 GCF_002891405.2 Cryptotermes secundus
AGCTAGCATGATAGAAACGCAAAGAGAGCAAGCTAGCAACGCAAATCTATCAAGCAAAAAACGCAAAGCAAGCAAGCAACGCAAGCTAGCAAGCTAGCAACACAAAGCTAGCAACCCAAAGCTAGCAAGCTAGCAACGGAAAGATAGCAAGCTAGCAACGCAAAGCTAGCAAGCTAGCAACTCAAAGCCAGCAAACTAGCAACGCAAAAATTGCAAGATATCAAACCAAAGCTATCAAGCTAGCAAATCAAAGCTAGCTAGATAGAAACGCAAAGCAAGCAAGCAACGCAAAGCAAGCAAGCAACGCAAAGCTAGCAAGCTAGGAACGCAGAGCTAGCAAGCTAGCAACCGAAAGCTAAGAAGCTAGCAAGGTAGCACCGCAAAGCTGGCAACCTAGAAACGCACACTGGCAAACTAGCAACGCAAACCTGGCAAGCTGGCAACCCCAAGCTGGGAAACTAGCAACGCATATCTAGCAAGCTAGCAACGGAAAGCTAGAAAGCTAGCAACGGAAAGCTAGCAAGCTAGCAACTCAAATATATAAAGCTCGCAACGCAAAGTTAGCAAGCTAGCAACGCAAAGCAAGCAAGCTAGAACGCAGAGCTAGCAAGTTAGCAACGCAAAGCTACCAAGGTAGCAAGGCAAACTTACCAAGATAGCAAAGAATCTCTAGCAAGTTAGCAATGCAATGAAAACAAGCTAGAAAGCAAAGCTAGCAAGCTAGCAACGCAAAGAGTGCAAGCAAGAAACGCAAAGCACGCAAGGAAGCAACGCAAAGCTAGCAATCTAGCAACGCAAAGATAGCAAGATAACATGGCAAAGCTAACAAGATAGCAACGCATATCTAGCAAGCTAGCAAGATACAAACGCAAACCTAGCTATTTAGCAAAACAAAATAGGCAAGGTAGCAACAAAGGAACGCAAAATTATCAACTTGGCACCGCAAACTAGCAAGTTAGCAACGCAAGGCTACCAAGAATGCAAAGCAAGACTAGCAAGCTAGCAACGCAAAGCTATAAAGCAAGAAACGCTAAGCAAGCAAGCAACACAAAGCTAGCAAGCTAGCAACGCAAAGCTAGCAAACAAGCAACACAAAGCAAGCAAGCCAGCAACGTAATGATAGCAAGGTAGCAACGCAAAAATGGCAAGGTAGCAACGCAACCTGGCAAGCTAGAGGCCCAAATCTGGCAAGGTAGCAACCCAAAGCTGGCAAGCTAGCAACGAATATCTCGCAAGCTAGCAGAGGAAAGCTAGCAAGCTAGCAACTCAAATATAACAAGCTAGCAACGCAAAACTAGCAAGCTAGAACGTAAAGCTAACAAGCTAGCAACGCAAAGCATCAAGCTAGCAACGCAAAACTAAAAAGATTGAAAAGCAAAACTAGCAAACTAGCA
>NW_019739007.1:0-4596 GCF_002891405.2 Cryptotermes secundus
AAGCTAGAAACGAAAAGCTAGCAAGATAGCTACGCAAAACTAGCATGCAAGAAACGCAAAGCAAGCAAGCGACGCAAAACTAGCAAGCTAGCAACGCAAACCAGTCAAGCTAGCAACGCAAAGCAAGCAAGATAGCAACGCAAAGCTTTCAAGCTGTCAACACATGTCTTGCAATCTAGCAACGCAAAATATCTACCTTGCAACACCAAGCTAGCCATGTAGCAACGCAAACCTATCAAGCTTGCAACGCATAGTTGGCAAGCTAGCAACGCAAATCTAGCAAGCTATCAAAGCAAAGATAGCAAGTTAGCCATGCAAATCTAGCAAGTTAGCAACGCAAAATTATCAAGCAAAAAAGCAAAGCAAGCAAGCAAACAAAGCTAGCAAGCTAGCAACTCAAAGCCAGAAAGGTGGCAACGGAAAGCTAGCAAGTTAACAACGCAAAGCTAGCAAGATAGCAACGCAAATCTAGAAAGCTAGGAACGCAAACTGGCAACCTAGCAACGCAAATTTGGCAAGATTGCAAAGCTAAGCTGGCAAGCTAGCTACGCATAACTAGCAAGTTAACAACGCAAGGCTAACAAGCTAGCAACGCAAAGCAAGCAACGCAAATCTAGCAAGCTACAAACAAAAATAGCAAGCTAGCGACGCAAAGCTAGCACACAAGAAACGCAAATTAAGTAACCAACGCAAACCTAACAAGCTAGCAACGCAAAGCTATCAAACTAGCAACCCAAAGCAAACAATCAAGCAACGAAATGTTAGCAAGTTAGCAACGCAAAGTTGGCAAGCTAGCAACTCTATCTGGCAAGCTAGCAACGCAAACCTGGCAAGGTAGCAACCCAAAGCTTACAAGTTAGCAACGCATATCTAGCAAGCTAGCAAAGGAAAGCTAGCAAGGTAGAATCTCAAAGATAGCAAGCTAGCAACGCAAAGATAACAATCTAGCAACGCAAAGCAAGAAAGCTAGAACGCAAAACGAATAGACTAGCAACGCAAAGCTGTCAAGCTAGCAACGCAAAACTACCAAGATTGCAACTCAAATCTAGCAAGCTAGCAACCCATAACTAAAAAGCTAGCAACGCAAAGCTACCAAGCTAGCAACGCAAAACTAGCAAGCTAGCAACGCGAAGCTAGCAAGCTAGTAATGTAAAGCTAGCAAGATAGCAACGCAAATCTAGCAATCTAGCAAACTAGCTACTCAAATTTAGCAAGCTATCAAGGCCAAGCTATCAAGGTAGCAACACTAAGCTGGCAAGCTAGCAATGGGAAGCTAACAAACTAGAAACGCAAGGCTAGCAAGCTAGCTACGCAAAGCTAGCCAGCAAGAAAAAAAGCAAGAAAGCTAACCAAGCAAATCTATCAAGCTAGCAACGCAAAGCTTGCATAATAGCAAATCAAAGCTAGCAAGCTAGCAACACAATTCTAGCATTCTAGCAAGCTAGCTAATCAAAGTTATCAAGCTATAAAGCCAAGCTAGGAATAGCAACGCCAAGATAGCAAGCTAGCAACGCAAAGCCAGAAAGCTCGCAACGGAAAGCTAGCAAGTTAGCAACGCATAACTAGCAATCTAGCCACGCAAACCTAGAAAGCTAGGAACGCAAAGCTGGCAAGCTAGCAACGCAAATTTGGCAAGATAGCAACGATAAGCTGGCAAGCTAGATACGCATATCTCGGAAGTTAACAACGCAAAGCTAGCTATCATTCAAAACAAAGCTAGCAAGCTAGCTACGCCAAGCTAGCAAGATAGGAACGCAAAACAATCAACCTGGCAACGCAAACAATCAAGTTAACAACGCAAGGCAAACAAGCTAGCAACGCAAAGCTAGCAAGCTAGCAAAAAAGCTAGCAAGCTAGCAAAAATCTAGCAAGCTAGCAACGCAAAGCTAGCAAGCTAGCAAAATCTAGCAAGCTAGCAAAAATCTAGCAAGCTAGCAACGCAACGCTAGCAAGCAAAAACGCAAAGCAAGTAAGGAACGCAAACCTAGCAAGCTAGCAACGCAAAGCTAGCAAACTAGCAACCCAAAGCAAGCAAGCAAGCAATGAAATGATAGCAAGGTAGCAACGCAAATCTGGCAAGCTAGCAACGAAAACTGGCAAACTAGCAACGCAAACCTGGCAAGGTAGCAAACAAAACTGGCAAGCTAGCAACGCATATATAGCAATCTAGCAAAGGAATGGTAGCAAGCTAGAAACGGAAAGATAGCAAGCTACCAACGCAAAGATAGCAAGCTATCAACGCAAAGCCAGCAAGCTAGAACGCAAAGCTATTAAGCTAGCAACGCAAAGCTATCAAACTAGCAACGCAAAACTACCAAGATTGCAAAGCACAACTAGCAAGATAACAACGCATAACTAACAAGCTAGCAACGCAAAGATACCAAGCTAGCAACGCAAAGCTTGCATGATAGCAACGCATAGCTAGCAAGATAGCAACGCAAATCTAGCAATCTAGCAAGCTAGCTACTCAAATTTAGCAAGATATCAAGGCTCAGCTAGCAAGGTAGCATCACTAAGCTGGCAAGATAGCAATGGAAATGTAACAAGCTAGAAACGCAACGCTAACAAGCTAGCTACGCAAAACTAGCAATCAAGAAACGCAAACATGCAAGCAAGCAACGCAAATTTACAAGCTAGCAACGCAAAACTAGCAAGCTAGCCACGAAAAGTTAGCAAGCTAGCAAAGCACCACTAGCAAGCTATCAAAGGAAATTTAGCAAGGTAGCAACGCAAAGCAAGCAAGCAAGCTACTCAAGCAAATGTAGCAAGCTAGAAACGCAAAGCTGGCAAGCTAGCAGTGCAAACTTTCAAGCTAGCAACGCAAACCTAGCAAGCTAGTAACGCAAAGCTGCAAGCTAGCAACGCAATGCTGGCAAGCTATTAAACAAAGGTGGCAAGCTAGCAACGCAAAGCTGGCAAGCTAGCAACACATACCTAGCAAGATAGCAGCGGGGAGCTAGCAAGCTTGCAACGCATAGGTGGCAAGCTAGCAATGCAAAACTGGCAAGCTAGCAACGAATACTTACCAAGCAAGTAACGGGAAGATAGCAAGCTAGCAACACAAAATTAGCAAGCTAGCAACGCTAACCTGTCAAGCTCCCTACGCATATCTAGCATGCTAGCAAGCTAGCAACGCAAAGCAAGATATCTAGAAACGCAAAGCTAGCAAGCTAGCAACGCCAAGCTAGCAAGGTAGGAGCGAAAACCTATCAAGCTTGCAACGCAAACTAGCAAGTTAGAAACGCAAGGCTACCAAGCTAGCAACGTAAAATCTAGCAAGCTAGCGAAGCAAAACTAGCAAGCTAGCAACGCAAAGCTAGCAAGCAAGAAACGCAAAACAAGCAAGAAACACAAAACAAGCTAGCAACGCAAAGCTAGCAAGCTAGCAAGCTAGCAAAGGAAAGATATTGTAACGTGTTTTCGTCACTGATCCCACTTCTGACACCAGTGTAACGTGTTTTCTTTACCGAAGACGCCGTAGAGATGGTTAATTGGTTTATTTAACAATCTACAAATAACTGCTACAATTAATTATCTCACAGTTGCGGGGTTTCACGACTTATAACCCTATGCGCAAATCAGTTCACTCTGTCTTCAGTAGTCTACACGTTTACCGTAGGGGAGCTTTGTATCACTGTATCACACGCTCCCAATTACACAATCGCACACACGTCCGGATCTTCTTACCGCGACGGCTGCTATACTCCAACTATAGTCCGCTGACTGGAGAACTGTTGATAACAAGCTCTCGTAAGCTTGCTCGGAACTATCTTCGGCGATGGCCACGTTATAATTCGGCGGCTGTACAACTGAAGTCGCCGACTGCTACAGTAGAACTCGCAGGTATCCACATTAGAACTCGTTGGTACCACATTAGAACTCGCTGGTAGCCGTTCTGCCGTCCACTTATATAGCCGCAGGATTGCCTGTTACGTTCCACGTCACAGTAGGAAGCAGTTCCGCGTCACCGCGTGATGTCACCGCGGAATGTCACCGCGGAGGGGAGTGGCGGGGNCGCACCTGTGGCCTGAGTCGCCACGTTGCTGCTGGGTAGGGAGGGGGTCTCCGTTCCGCAACATGTTACACTGCTCCCTCCTTAAGGCTGTTCGTCCCGAATAGCCTAACGGTGCATCCCCGTTCCTTTGCTTCGGTGGCTGTTCTTGCATTATCTGGCCTACGGCTGTTACAACGGCTCCCTTCTTAAGATCGACTCGTCTCGAGCGGTTTCCTTTCAGCTCGCCAGAAGATCCAGTTGTGTCCCATTCATCCATTACTTTCATTCTATGGCACATTCACTCTCTCTGGGGAGGCCGGTTCATCTACATTACCGGTTCCTCCTCTGCTTGAGGTCTTTTTCGTTTTGGAGGCGGTCGTCCCCTCCACAGGGTCCAGTCCTTGATCAAGTTTGTCTTCGGAGGTTCCTCATGTCGACGTAACAGCCCTTGATGCGTTGTTCGTCCTTGCCGGCTTCGTCGTTCCTCCTAGTCTTCCAGCCGCTTGCTGGCACGAAACCGTGGCCCCAAGTCCTCTCTCCGGCATCCGAAGGTTCCCTGGGGAGTTTCCTCCTTGAAGTCATTTCTCCAACGTCGTGCCACT
>NW_019739007.1:7755-10506 GCF_002891405.2 Cryptotermes secundus
TAGCAATTTAGAAACGCATATCTAGCAAGATAGCAACGCAAAGATAGCAAGATAGCAACGCAAAGATAGCAAGCTAGCAACGCAAAGGATGCAAGCTAGAACGAAATGCTAGGAAGCTAGCAAATCAAAGCTAGCAAGCTAGGAAAGCAAAGCTAATAAGTAAGAAACGCAAAGAAAGCAAGCAATGCAAAGCTAGCAAGCTTGAAAAGCAAAGCGCGCAAGCAAGCATCGCATATCTAGAAAGCTAGTAACCGAATGGTAGCAAGCTAGCAACGCAAAGCTAGCAAGTTAGCAACTCAAA
Organism: Cryptotermes secundus; assembly: GCF_002891405.2. Classification (NCBI taxonomy): domain Eukaryota; kingdom Metazoa; phylum Arthropoda; class Insecta; order Blattodea; family Kalotermitidae; genus Cryptotermes; species Cryptotermes secundus. The sequence continues at coordinate 8,057 of NW_019739007.1, forward strand.
GCTAGCAAGATAGCAACGCAAAGATAGCAATCTACCAACGCAAACAAGCAAGCTAGAACTCAAAGCTATCAAGCTAGCAAAGCTACCACGCTAGCAACGCAAATCTACGAAGCTAGCAACACAAAACTAGCAAGCTATCAACGTAAAGCAAGCAAGCTAACAACGCAAAATTAAAAAGATAGAAACGTAAAGCTACCAAGCTAGCAACGCAAAGATAGCAAGCTAACAACGCAAAGCTAGCAAGATAGCAATGCAAAGCTAGCAAGTTAGCAACCCAAATTTAGCAATCTAGCAATCTAGCAACTCAAAGCTAGCAAGCTATGAACGCCAAGCAAGTTTGCAACACAAAGTTAGCAACCTAGCAACGCAATGCTAGCAAGCTTGAAAAGATAAGCTAGCAAGTTAGCAACGAAAAGATAGCTATCTAGCCACGCAAATCTAGCAAGCTACTAACGCAAAGCTGGCAAGTTAGAAACGCAAACCTGGCAAGCAATCAACGCAAAGCTGGCAAGCTAGCAATGCAAAGCTAGCAAGCTAGCAACGCAAATCTAGCAATCTAGCAACGCAAAGCTAGCAAGCTAGAAATGCAAAGCTAGCAAGCTAGCAACTCATATCTAGCAAGCTACCATGCTAGCAATGGAAAGCTAGCAAGCCAGGAACGCAAAGCTGGCAAGCTAGCAACGCTTAGGTGGAAAGCTAAAAACGCAAAGCTGGAAATCTAGAAATGCAAATCAGGCACATTTGCCTTTAAACGGAAAGCTAGCAAGATAGCAACGCATATCTAACAAGCTAGCAAGCTAGCAACGGAAAGCTAGCAAGCTAGCAACGCATATTTCGTAAGCTAGCAACGCAAAGCTAGTAACCTATCAATGCAAATCTAGCAAGGTAACAAGCTAGCAACGCAAAGATTGCAAGCTAGCAACGCAAATCTAGCAATGTAGCAATGCAAAGCTAACAAGCTAGCTACGCAAATTTATCAAGATAGCAAGTTAGGAACGCAAGGCTAGCTTTACTAGCAACGCAAAACTGGGAAGATAGCAACGCAAACTAGCAAGCTAGCAACGCAATTCTGGGAAGCTATCAACGGAACGGTGGCAAGATAGCTACGCAAAACTAACAAGCATGAAACGCAATGCAAGCAAGCAACTCAAAGCTAGCAAGCTAGCAACGCAATCCTGTCAAGCTAGCAACGCAAACCTGTCAAGCTAGCAACGCAAAGCAAGCAAGATAGCAACGCAATGATTTCAAGCTGGCAACATATATCTTGCAATCTAGCAACGCAAACAATCTACCTTGCAACACCAAGCTAGCCATGTAGCAACGCAAACCTATCAAGCTGCCAGCGCATAGTTGGCAAGCTACAACGCAAAGCTAGCAAGCTAGCAAAGCAAAGATAGCAAGTTAGCCATGCAAATATAGCAACCTAGCAACGCAAAGCTAGCATGATAGCAAGCCAAAGCTAGCAAGATGGCAACGCAAATCTAGCAATTTTGCAAACTAGCTATTCAAAGTTAGCAAGCTATAAAGGCCAAGCTATCTATGTAGCAACACTAAGCTGGCAAGTTAGCAATGGGAAGCAATGGGAAGGCAAGACTAGCAAGCTAGCTACGCAAAGCTAGCAAGCAAGATACGAAAAGCAAGCAATCTAACCAAGCAAATCTAGCAAGCTAGCAACGCAAAGTTTGCATGATAGCAAATTAAAGCTAGCAAGCTAGCAACACAAATCTAGCAATCTAGCAAGCTAGCTAATCAAAGTTAGCAAGCTATAAAGACCAAGCTAGGAATGTAGCAAAGCAAAGATAGCAAGCTAGCAACGCAAAGCCAGAAAGCTCGCAACGGGAAGCTAGCAAGTTAGCAACGCAAAATTAGCAAGCTAGCCACGCAAATCTAGTAAGCTAGGAACGCAAAGGTGGCAAGCAAGCAAAGCAAATTTGGCAAGTTAGCAACGCTAAGCTGGCAAGCTAGATAAGCATATCTAGCAAGTTAGCAACGCAAAGCTAGCTATCTCTCAAAACAAAGCAAGCAAGCTATCTACGGCAAGCTAGCAAGATAGGAACGCAAACCAATCAACCTGGCAACGCAAACAAGCAAGTTAACAAGGCAAGGATAACAAGCTAGCAACGCAAAGCTAGCATGCTAGAAAAGAAAGCTAGCAACCTAGCAACGCAAATCTAGCAAGCAAAAACGCAAAGTAAGTAAGGAAAGCAAACATAGCAAGCTAGCAACGCAAAGCTAGCAAACTAGCAACCCAAAGCAAGCAAGCAAGCAATGATATGATAGCAAGGTAGCAACGCAAAGCTGGCAAGCTAGCAACGAAACTGGCAAGCTAGCAACGCAAACCTGGCAAGGTAGCAAAACAAAGCTGGCAAGCTAGCAACGGATATATAGCAAGCTAGCAAAGAAAAGGTAGCAAGCTAGAAACGCAAAGATAGCAAGCTATCAACGCAAAG
>NW_019739007.1:12046-12397 GCF_002891405.2 Cryptotermes secundus
GCAAGCTAGCAAAGAAAAGGTAGCAAGCTAGAAACGCAAAGATAGCAAGCTATCAACGCAAAGATAGCAAGCAAGCAACGCAAAGCCAGCAAGCTGAAACGAAAAGCTAATAAACTAGCAACTCAAAGCTATCAAGCTAGCAACGCAAAGCCAGCAAGCTGGAACGAAAAGCTAATAAGCTAGCAACTCAAAGCTATCAAGCTAGCAACGCAAAATTACCAAGATTGCAAAGCAAAACTAGCAAGATAACAACGCATAACTAAAAAGCTATCAACGCAAAAATACCAAGCTAGCAACGCAAAGCTAGCCAGCAAGCAAGGCATTGCTAGCAAGTTAGCAACGCAAATCTAG
>NW_019739008.1:0-1427 GCF_002891405.2 Cryptotermes secundus
ATGCTTCTCCAAGTATAATTAGAATACAATTCTTTATTAGAGTCCATTGCAACATGACAATACAATGGTCAAGGCTAAAATTAGCTTAGCTACATGTTTCGGCTATTAAAGCCATCATCAGGCAAACACATGATTACCATATTCACACACTACTGAACTGCAATTGCGATAGTGAAGCTGGATATGTTGATAATTACTACATTATAAAATACATTGTATATAAATACAATGAACTATAAACTTATTATAAAAACGAAAGTTATGGCGTAAAATAAGGTCAAAAACTCTTCATGTGATATTCCATATCATCAAGTCACTTGTTGCAATTTTGTTATATTCCCGCAGATATAATGGTATATTCTAGACTTGTATATATGCAAAAAACTGCTTGGAGGCCCATGGTATAGATGTAGCATAGATTTGGCATTAATTGTATAGCCGGTACCTCATCTTACAATGTATTTTGTCGGTTCTGTAGGGAATATAGATTGCAACTAGATAACCACCTACGATTAAACTGTGCTTGCCAGTTCATGTGCCATTCACTGCACCCAACTACTGGATGGATTTCGATCAGACTTGGTATTGTAGGTAAAAGTAAAAAATTAAAGTTATCCCTGTAACTGGCTGTGGAGACCCATAGGGTTGTGAGACGTTGAGGCTCCCACATTTTCTACACAATCAGCCTTATGCGCCAGCCGCCCTTTACCCCCAGGAAGATTCCTTGTACTCATTTCCACTCATTTCTGTTACAGACTGAGTCAACTCGAGGGCCGTAGTGTTGCTGGAAGGGTTAGGTCAACTGCAAAATCCAATGACATTGGGAATCAAACCCACAACCTTCCAACTTGTAGCATAAAGCTAATTTTGTCACCCTGCTTAATTAATGAAGCACTTTGCCAAGAAGATACGGGAGTGGAGGTATAGCTTGCATCATTCTTGACCTGAGCACTCCCTGGCTGCTTTACCCATAAAGAAAGAGCCCCCAGTTGTAATGCTCTAAACTTTTATTTTTTTCCTTGTCCCAATAGGGCTTAATCTTGTACTCGAGGTGCTCAATTCCATGCTTGATTGGGACAGCAGCTATCCTGACTGATGTTTCTCACAGTTTTGCTCAGTCCCTCCAGATGGACAAATACTGGGATAGTACCTCAATTAGGCCAGAACCACTTCCTTCCAAATCACTTCCATTTCATCATTCATCAACCTACCATTTGATGCTACATAGACTAGATATTGGCAGTGTCATAAAACACTTCCACCCAAATATATATAGTAGCCATCATGAAATTACATGCTTCAAAATTACCACAGAATCCTACAGCACTGTTGTACCAAACATGTAGATATATAGTCTGAAGAGTTATGCACAAACACTGGTTGTTTAAGATGGTGCAATATATATAATAATAAGGTAGAATTCTCTG
>NW_019739008.1:2262-7452 GCF_002891405.2 Cryptotermes secundus
AAGCCACAAGGTCATGGGTTCAAATCTCGATGAGGTCATTAGATTTTTTTTTTAATTTACTTAGTCCTTCCAGCTGCACTATGGCCCTGGGGTCAATTCAGCCTCTAACAGAAATGAGTACCAGGAATATTCTTGGGGGTAAAGGGCAGCTGGTGCATAGGGCCATCTATGAGCTGATTGTCTAGAAAATGTGGGAACCTCAACATCTCACAACCCCATGGGCCTCCACGGCCTGTTACAGGGATACCTTTACTTTTTTTAAGGGCTAATAAATAGACTATTAGAATAAACAGAATAATAAATAGAATATTGTGACATGGCAGCTGAACTGCTTATAAACACTTTTCTATGGCAACAAACACGGTGAACCATTGGAAGTGGTTATTTCTATTGGGTCCGTGCCGAGGCAGTATAAGGAGAGCCAATTGGAGCTTTCAGCCTCAGGCTTATAACCGTTCAGCTGACTAAATGCAGTTTCAAAGTACACTCAACTCTTGATTATCCGGGAGTGGATTAACCTGTTTGCGGCTCAACCAGGGCTTTTTTGAGGCTTATATGTTGTTTAATATTCATTCACTTTTGTTATGAGATGGTTTCACCTGATACATATATAATGATGTTATTTAATAAGGATAAAGGTATTAAGAAATATGTATTGATTTATATTGATAATCATGTTTAATCATTTAAACAATTGTCTGAATGTACGAACAGACTGTAGCGGAGGTAACCAGACAACAGGATGTACGATGTGGATGGGAAAAAACACAGAGTGAGTAAAACTCAGAAGTCTAACCACCTTGACAGGAAGTCTAACCACATTGACTTCCTGCATAAGAGAAGTAACGGCGGATGCAATGGTGATGAATAATATTACAAAAGGGGAAACTCGGAATAAGTGTCATGAGTTAATGAGGTGTACATTTTATGACGCACGAACGATACTAAGCAATCGCCTGTTAGCTTAGAAAATGGGAAAATTGGTAAGGGGGAGGATCATCCAATTATAAGCTTTGTTATAATGTGTCTGAGGAGAACAGAGTATTTAAGGTTTATGTAAGGAGTGTGAGGGTCACTTCTTGGACAGTCGACACAAGTATTTGAACTAGAGAAACGGTCCATCCTCCATGGGGAGCCACGTTATTGAGGCGGCAGACAACCAAAGACGGGGACCACAGACCTCTACAAGTGTTAGGCTTCACCATGTTCGCCATTTATGCAGTCACTGCATTCTGTAAGTAGAGATCTGTTTGTCTCAGCCTGGCCACTTAACCTCAGAAGAGGAGAAGAGGCAATAGCAAGTAAACCAGAATTGGTTAAGCTAATTACTTTATTTGTTGGTTTCATTGTGTGTTATATTGAGTTAATAAATGTTACTTTCTTTTGGGTTAGATAAAAGAAAGGTGTTTCAGTATGATTCGGGAAGGGGCATTACCCTAGGGACATATCCTTGAACAGGTACCCTAGACCACCCCCATCCTGGCATCATAACAGTTTCACATGGTGAGCTGTAAACTATTTTCGCACTAGTGTGAACCGAGCTCAGCATTTTTGGTCCCGTTATACTAACACAATGTTCTAGGGTAGGGGAGAAAGAATGCAAAGATTTGTGGAAAGTTTCAAGGACAGATATACCGCCCCAATTAGTCTCTTTGTATCGATCTTCAAGTGCATTAGCAAAATGTCATGGTGTAAAAGGAAGTGTGTTGTGGTAAGTATTCAACAGTAACTCGTGTGAGCTGGGCTTCGAAATGTTAAGCAGTGACGAAATTGTAAGTTAAGTGGGGGTGCAGTCAGAAGAGTGGGAAGAAAGTGAGAATGAGGAAGAGGTGGACAGTGCTGCTCTTAATCATTTGGAATCCTTACTAGACTATCTTGAGAGTGAAGAGAAGAGTTTATTAAGTGACAAGCTAATATTACGTAGGCTTCATACGGATATCCGTAAAAAGGAAAAAGCCACGAAAAAGCAAACGACAATATTAAATTTTTTAAGTGTTGTGTGTGAATATTCGTAAAAAATGTTGGATGTTTTTGAACACTGTGATTGAAATAACTAATTCATACTTCAGTGTAATGTAAAAAAAGTATTAAATAGGCCATGAGATGACATAAAAATGAGGTTGAATAAATTTAAATACAGGTAGGCCTATAGTATTATGAAGGTACAGTATTACAATACTACTTTTAAAAAAATTTGTCTTAACCGGGTTTTCGATTGATCATGATTTCCATTTCCCCACCATTATCCCAGATAATCGAGAGTTGAGTGTAGTTACATAAATTAAGGCATAATCCGCTGTACAAGCCTGCATTGACAGGAAACCTCTGTATACCTTGTATAAATGTTACTTTGTGCAGTGCAGTGATGAAGGGTGCACAGAGTCCACAGTGACAGCATGAAAGTACTCATGCTGAAACTACAGTACAACGAATATAGCACCTATGCAGAATGACAGAGAGGCCCCACTTAAACACATACATATCTAAAAAGGAACAAAAATCTTGGTCACAGATCTCAATGAGACTCAAAGCCAAGGATGACTGTACTCAGATGAAGGCACAGTATGCTTTTTTGAAATGCTGGTAACCAGACTTTGTGGCATCACATCCCAGAAGATCACAGTCATGAAAGAGTCATTTCTCAGTTTAATGACTCATTATCAGTGTTTTAATAGACTGTGTAGTGTTGAATTGTAGGATAATTACTGAACAGTGAACTGGAAAAGGGGGAGGAAGCAACCAGTCCTAACCTGAGGGACTACTCGTATCTCAACATTTCCCTGGGGGAAACTGAATAAAACTCAGAAGCACTCCCACTTGAGACAACTTGCTCAGCAGCAGTGTCAAATGGAGCCATTTTTCATGACAACGCGGTGCAATGAAAGTGAAGATGGCCTCAAGATGCGGGCATATCACAGACAAACATTCATCAAAGTCTTCTACCTTGAAAATGGAATAAATACGTCCCTCTCAGATGTTGGTATGCACCTACCAGGCTACATGAGGTCATGCAGACCACAATACAAATTTCCAGTGCTGTGAAAACCTTGCATCTTAAAAAACATACACTGTACTTAGTTTTCTCTGCATTCACTTCTAGACCAACATCCTCACGAGTGTCGAACAGTTTCTTTTGTTGGATTTGAGGATCTCACAGCAGTGACTATGGAAAGTATCATCTTGTGATAAGTGATGGTTTGGGGGATCATGCTGCCTCCATCTTCAGGATCAAAGACATAGGCAATACATTCTCCCAAAGCACTGGTGAACCTCTACCAGACTATTCAGCATTACAACCCAGAAGATACAAAGTGATTCACTAAGAGGAGGACTTGAATTAATAATTACAAATCAGACAGTAATTTACCAATGAAAACTAATCTTTACAACACTAACCTGGTGTCTGCCTCCACAGTTCACACCATTTCTGCAATCCCCACTGTCATCCTGGCTACAACAGTCGTCTCCAGGGATAGGGAAACCAGTTTCAACAGGTTCTGTAACCCAACTGCCTCAACTTCTACCAAGCTATGTCACAGCCAGGATTAGTTCTCATTAGGAAATTACTGCATGATTCATAATTAATAATGTGGTGCCTCATATGAGTGAATGATCTTGTAGTACTCATGACTTTCTGTGCTCTTTGTTTTCACTTCCTAAACTAGCACCATCAGCAGAGGCCAGCAGCTGACGTACTGTATCTTTCACAAACATTAAAAAAGAAACCCTTTTGTTATGTATTTCTTGTCTGAATCATGCATACTGAATGTTTCCCTCATCCCACTGTTCCTGCTTTTATCATCTGAATAACAATGGGCAAAACTGAGCAGGTTACTTTACCAGCAACTGTTGCTGGTGTTTGGTTCAAATCTTGACCAGGATATTGGCTACCCCTAATTATATCTTTTATGTTCTTCCTTGGTCCCTCCAAGCAAATCTTAGGATAGTACTTCGATTTTGCCACAGGTGCTCCCTTCACCCTGGCATTCATCCAGCATAGCCAGCGACAAAGCATACATACTGTCCCATCCTTTAACAAACATCTGCAAGTATTTGTACTTTTTGCCAAACCTGATGAGTTTCAGAGCCAACTAATAATCATCAGGTGCAAGAGTAAATCACTCTCGACTCGTTCTGCTGCACTTAAGACTGAGACCCACCAAGCAGCAGAGGCAAGCTGCACAAGTTCCCCTTGGTATCAATAATCGTTGAGAAGTATTCATCGAGTATGGGTCCCTTCTCCTTGAGCAACTCCTCTATGGATCGAGCCAGTTCAGTTTTAGGTCCGTCTACTTCAGTCCAACCAGATGATGCATCATCCAGAGCCATGGGTGCCATCTCATAAATGGGCAGCGGATTCTGAGAACACAGATGAAGGTTCAGCATGACAGACTTCAGAAATCTCATGCTAGAACATTGGTCTCTTGGTATCTCATACATCACCCTCATCTTTGTTTTGCATGGATGAATTAGTTAGGTACCTCCAGGAAAATGTCGGAGCAATACTCTTTTAACACTGGCTGCTTCATGATTACCTTCCAAGCTAACACTATACATCACATACAGGTGGGAAAACTGTGGTAAAGAAACAAAATATTGAAATTTTCTGTCTCATAGGGTATACTGCACCCTGTAGTCTGGTTGAAGTTCCCAGATGTTTTGGGGGGAACATACTCTCCCCATCTTCAGGGATGAAGAGCAAACCAAGCAATAATTAGGCTGAAAACAAAGAGAACTGTGTACAGAAAATTATGTCACATAAGGAAAGTAAAATACACGTAAAGTAGGCAGAACCACTGATGGAATGAGAACTTAAAAAAAATTAAAGGACCCTACAGGGAACCAATAGGAACAAAGGGGAAAGTAACTACTGTGACCCTTAAAATGAGTGAATTTTGTAAAACTGAGGGAAGATAGGAAAGAAGTCATATGAGCGGATGTAGGCAAGCAGCAGGGGATAAAGAGCAAAAGGCAGCAGAAGAAAAGACACACAAGGAAGCAGCAACAAGTTGCTGTGGAAAGAGTAGCATGGAAATTAGGCAGATGGGTGCCCTGAAAAGGTCTGCTTTCTTGGCTTACTCTTCAATCCTGAAGACAGTGAACATATGTTCCTCCAAAACATTGGCGAGTTCCTACCAACACTATATGGGATCACATCCCAGAAGCCACTACACTTCATAGTCATGGTCA
>NW_019739009.1:0-7899 GCF_002891405.2 Cryptotermes secundus
CAGGGAGGGAGGCATTGAGAGACAATGTATGAACCAGGAACGAAATCAGCGTCATCCCCTCCCTAAAGAAGGTCAAAGAGGGGAGGGGTTGCTCAACTGGTAGTACAGTGTGGTTAATTTTGAGGGGGAGGGGGGATTCTGGGGGAGAAAGCCAGCCTTCTTTGTACACAGCTAGGTTGTGCACTACATTTTTGAACAGGGTGTAGTTCCCTGTGCCCGTAGGCATTTCCTCAATATGTACATGTATTAACATATGTTGCTGTATGTAGTGAGCAGAGTTGTAGCGGATGCTATGAAATATGTCCCCTTCTTGGCGGACACCAACCCAGAAATGTTCTGAAATTTTTAATGGCCATGAAGGGGATATATGATTTAAATTTGGTCACTGACTTCAAGTTTATTTCTCTTCTCACTAGGACATCAGCAAGGACAACTTCGATTTTGGGGGCCCACCTGAATTCTCAAAATTGGGGAATGGTTTGCTCCGAGAATGTTGATACATTTCTCCCCCCTTGGGTGAAGGAGAGACCTCTCTCTGTCTATCTGGAGACACTTCCAGCAGTATGGTGGTGACGGGATCTGCTCCAGCTGGAGTCGATAATAGAGCGAGACGCTGGGGACGTGATGAGGGCGTACGAGTTGCAATACTGGCATGTCGGGAAACGCCCTAGGCACTTGGGAGTAGAGGGTCAATCCCGAGTGCCAGGGCTAGTCCAGTCCCGAAAAGAGTCGTATCATTCAGCGGGGTGCAACGGTAATCTGTGGGTCTTGAGCATTAAGAACTTCCGCTTACCGGCCATGTTTGATTCTGGGTGTCCATCTCCTTCATGAGACAAGATGTCCTGGATGAAATTAAAGAGTCAGGATTGCCCTGCACGGTTGAAATGACAGAGGAACATTGCCAGGCTACTAATGGAGAGTCCTGCAGCATCACGCAAGTCATCATTCTGACCATCAAGTTAGTCTTTTTCCTGGAAAGTTAGATTCTTGATTTTCGAGCACTTGCATCCTGGGAGTTGACTTTGTAGGCGCGCCTGGGTATGAATGGACTTTGCGACTGGGAAATATAGCTTCTGTGTTCCACTCAGAGAAATAGTTCAAATTCTGCTTTCTAGATCCTTGCAGGCATCCCTTGCGCTGAAGATGTGTTTCGTTGTCCTGTGTGCCCTTGTGTGCAAGAGGTGCTGGATAACTCTGCAGAAATCAATGAGTTGATGCGGAGGTTTCCTGCCCTGTTTTCTGAAAAACTAGGCACTGCGAAAGGAACTGTGTGTCACCTGGAGTTAATGGACAATGTCCCTGTGCAGTCGCGGCCATACCAGTGTTTGCCTGCCCTTTGAAAATTTTAAGGGAGATTGTCCAGGACCTGCTACAAAAGGAGTGATTAGAAGAAGCTCTTCCCAATATGCTAGCCCAGCCTTTCTAGTGCCCAAACCCCACGGTGACTGTAGGATGGTGGTAGATAATGTTATATTTTAGCGTCCTGTTGCGTTATAACGCACGCAGTCACAGGAGCAAGACACAACAAAGAGCACAATACACATGAATGTAGGAAGAGTGCACCCACAGAGGAGGATTGGCGTGATTCGCGTATTGAGATAAGACGTAAGGATGACGAATCCTGAAAAGTTTTAATATTTAAAAGCTATTATTATACATGATGAATATATATTTTAGTCATTTTAGTATGAAGACATCAGGGCATGCAATGCAGTAGTTAGACGTGCATAGAGAAAACGCACCTGAAGATGGCACATTAGTGCTGAAACATGTAGAGCAAAAGAGAAGAGTAAGGTGAAAAAGTGTGTGCACTGTAAGATGGTTAGCATAACTCATGGTGGTAGATTATCGCCTCTTAAATAAAAAGGTAGTTGTAAAGGTAAAAGTTGCAGACTACAGGCCATGGAGGTTTATGTGTGTGTGTGTGTGTTAACATTTGCTGTTTGGCTGTTGACGTGCAAGAAGTCAGATATCTAAAATAATGGGGTGTTTGTGTTGCTGCCATCCCACAACTATGACCGTTCGTGAAGACATTATTCCTGTGTTTGGGTTCCAGATCTTAAATTAGTTTATTCCTCTTTGTAAGTTTCTAATAATCATGATATTACTGTCTGTTGCAAGCTCATTAATGCTATCTTCTTGATATTCCCTGCTTTACCTCTTTTCTTATCATTTCTCTTTCTATAGAAATGTGTATAAGTGCCTGCTGGTTCAGTGCCACCCATCTCTCATCCAGCCTTCTATGCTCCCACTATATCTAACATATAATTTGCTATTTCTCTTGCAGCTGTTATCAGCAAACTTCCCGTACAGAGTACTCTGACTGCAGCATATTTGTGTGTTTTGTATAATTCTGATAGTAAACAGCGTCTGTTTTCCAAAGAACATAGCTCCTTTGTCTTTGTGATGGAACCATGGTGCAGTCCACTATGTAATGTATTGTTAAACATCTTTCCACAGCAATGAATACATACACAACATTGGAGGAGATGCTGGAGGCAGTTTTCAAATCCATCCCCCTCAAAGTTATATAAAGGGGATCACGTGGCTTTCAAAATTCCTTATGTGTATGACTATATAACTAATTTATGCTGACACAGGGAGAATTAATCATAAACCATGCGCATCCAAATGTACATGGCATTGGACAAGGAGAAGCCAGGCACAGGAAGTGTAAAAGGCTTAAACTTGGCGGTGGTAAGGCCTATGACCATTCAGCTGACTAGCTGCAGTTTCAGAGTAGCTGCATAAGTTAAGGCATAACCTGCATTGACAGGAGACCTCTGTATACCTTGTACAAATGTTACTTTTTATAGTGCAGTGACAAAGGATGCACAGACTCCATAGTGAGCTAGATGCCATGACAGCACAGATATACTCTTGCTGAAATTATGGTGCAACCACAGTATCGTCTACATAGAAAGACCAACTGCTCTTTCATTGAAGAGTAGGCCCCAGCTTGAAACATGCACATGTATAGGAGAGAATAAAAATCTTGGTCATGGATCTTGCGGAGGCTGACACCAGGAATAATTGTGCTGGTGAAGGCAGCAGCTATTTAACTGACCTACCAGGCCAGAGCTGTCAAGCACAGAAGCAGTAGAGAGAATGTCCATTGTTAGACACAATTACCAAACAACATGTATGTAAAGATATGGCAGACTGGAGAGACGTGGAAAGTGTTGTAACTATTTTACGATGGTGAAGAATAAAAAAAAGTGTTACAATTATTTGTACTTAGGAGAAGTAAGTGCCTAATCAATTCAATTATAGATCTGAATCCTGTGTCTAGTCATTAAAATGTGACAACAGTTTCTCAAATGACCATCAAACATCATGAGATCAGTGAAAGCCTGCTGTTCCCTTTGAACAGCGGTATATCACATTTGATTATTCACAGAATTGCTGTACTAATGATTAGCACTGAGCCAATCTCTTCAGCTATGGCAGTTTAACATGAGTATGTTGAGCAAAACTGATCATAAGCAACAGGATGGATGGGATGTGATTAAAAACACCTGTCCTAGTGACTGACTGCCTCATAAATCTGGGACTTTGCTTTTAGAATTAACAGCAATTAGCTCAGTGGGAAAGGCAAACCTACACAGATGGCAAATCATACACTTCAGCAATGAAAAACATACTGTGTACTAGGGAGGAATGGATCCTACAGCCTTCTGACCCAAGACTGCAAGGTTCACTCAAAGAACAGCCACTGACTAAAGCCATATATTCTGATGGCCAAATTCTGCTACTGGAAGAGTCAGATGGAAACTGGTGACATTTTTTCACACCATAACACTGGCAGAAGTTTCAGCTTAGAAATTTACAGCTAATCCTGTTTTTTCCAGGTGCATTTTATAGTCTTCTGGGTTGTGACACCATGCAGTCTGGTAGGCGGGAACCATTTCAAAGGAACATACTGCCACTATGACGATGGAGGCAGTATTTTCCTCTGAAACACTGCTACCTATCTATCAGACTACATGGTGCAGTAACCCTGAAGACCACAACGTGACTTTTCCTCACTTGGTAAAATCCTCAATTCTTACATATGGTTTGCCAGTGTTTATTAGAACCTGGCTCTCACATCTTTATGGTATTATTTTTTTTCTTTTATTGCTAGTGGGGTGGGACTAAGTCCCTTGTACTGCAGCCACTTCTGGCCTATTGTACCAGCCCCAGATGATAGATGAGGGTGATTGTGGAGCAATTGGTGGAATGAAGATTGACAGGGGAAACTGAAGTACTCAGAGAAAACCTGCCCCAGCGCCACTTTGTCTACCACAAATCCCACTTGACCAGACCCAGAATCGAACCCGGGCAGCCATGGTGGGAAGCCAGCGACTAACCGCTTGAGCTATGGCTCGGCCCATCTTCATGGTACTGCCTGAAACATCATAGAAATACTCTGCACCTTGAACATGGAAACAGTCACTTTCCCTAAGCACCCGCTCACTCAAAAATGGCATAAGATTAATGGTACCAGAGTCGACATTCTCACAGAGGTGAATAATAAGACTGTGATTGTCTGGGATATGATACTGGGTAATCTGGTAGACAGTTACCAGATTTTTGGAGGAACATACTGCCTCAATCCTCAGGGAAGAAAAGTAAGGCTATGTGTTCAATAATGTTGGTAACTATCTATCACAACACGTGGCAACGCACACCACAAAACTACTGACTGTGTTAAGATTAAATGTTCTAGTATCCATGTTCTCAAATGTAGGATGGGTGAAGGGTAGTGTGCGCCTTTAACTGACATTACTAGCTATAAGCACTAACTTGTTCAGGAAAGTAGGCAACATAGTTGAATTTGGTTACTACTGGGTTTCTGGAGTTGCCCACCATCTACATTCCAAACATAAAAATGTGAAATGTTACGAAGGCATCTGCTCATATGGGTCCATTTTAGGAGCTAATATCAGTCACTGGATAACTGGACAACCCAAATCAGTCAGCTGTATCTACATAAGAACCCAATACCAGATTTTCCTGGGTATTCCCAACTTATTTTTTTTTAATTTTTTTTTACAAAATTCCTTGCTTATTATCTCCCATTAACAAAATCTGATTCTAGGTGCTTACATACAGTTAGTTGTCCTGTGACTGAGACGAGCTTATTCCAAAGAACACAAATAAGCAGCCTGCCACCGTGTCACTGTTTCACCTGAGGATTAGATACAGAACCATTTTCCAAAACAGTGCGTTCTGTTTGGAATGTCAGATGATGGACAAAGTCATAAGTCCATTAATATTAAAAGTAATAAAACTCAGTCTGAATCCTTCAGAACTTAGGTATTTCAAATGGCATATTAACGGCCGTGGGGGATCCGTTGCGCTGACCACGTGACACTCCGTCCGCAAAAGATTGCGGCAACTTCGCCGACAAGAGGCAATGTTCGTAGCCGTGGCCATGATGTCATTGCTACTCAGCCACTTCTGTGTCCTCTGGTCCTCTGTGTCGTCCACCCACCCGAACACCCGAACCCCTTCGTCAGTGGTGCGCAAGATGTCGGTAGTGGGCAGGGTTGGCAGTGACCGCAGTGACGGCACGAACGTCACGAAGGTCACGAACAGCTTACTGCTATGAGAACAAAGAAGCGTGACAGAATCGATTAGTATTTGTTTGTACAAAATCGGCAGCGTTCGGTAGTAAGTTTCCTTGCAGATTCTTTTCTAGGCACAGGTATACTTGTTAGAAATATGATGATATATCACTAGGATTCTAGTAAGTCAATTCATTTACAATCCATAAAACGTGCGCTAAGAAAAATTTTCAAGGTTATGATAGATTCTGCATTCTCTTGCAACAGAAGTGCCAAGAATTGTGTTACAGAGAGCTGAAGAAATATATCCTGTTGTGAGAGAAAGTATGGTAAGTGTTGTTTGCGCGGAAGAATTTTATTAACTTTCATTTCTCGTAGCCTAAAAACTAAACATTTATACTTATCTTTGTTTAGTTTTTATGATCCATCTGGGGAATTTACATGGTTCTTCATATTGGAGAGAACTGTATGCTGCAGCAGTCCCTCATGACCCCGGGACGAATGGAAATAACAACCAAATTATAGTCTCGATGGGGTGACAAATAAAAACATATTCAGAGAAGCTTTTAGTGGGTCCATATGGTGAGATATACCCAGTAAGTCATGATGCAAACCAGGCCATGAATATAAAAGCTGAGGAAGTCTCAGAATCACAAGAGAAAGCAGATCCTCTGCAAATAACAAATCAGGAGATAAAGGCTGAACCTGAGGTGAGCTGTATGATTCTGTATGTCCACTGTTAGGCAGATATCACAAATATGCAAACATGTCAGTTGTCATCTCCATCTCTGTGGCTGTCTGAGCAGAGGAAACATCCCCACTGTGCTGCTGGCTGGCCTTTGAAGACCTTTTTCTGAAGTGTCTCTAGACAGTTAATATTTTGTTGAATGAATGTTGCTTGTGATGTACCACTTCCATTTCTTTTTAATCAGTTGTGATGTAGATGAAATTAAATTTTGTGTAAACTGAACCATATTTCAGAGAAATTCTGTAGCAGCAAAGATCCTTATGGAGTTACGGAACTGTTTGCAGTTAGTTACTGGTACACTTATTAGAACCAAGAATTTAAATTACTAGAACTCTTGTAAGCTAATTACAATGAACCCCACAAACATTTCCTGCTGTGTTTGTGTGCACAGACAAGAAATTTATTTTCATATGTCAGTTCTCTTGGTCAAAGAAACTATATATTTTGTCACCTGCTACTGATTGTTTGCATAATCTATGTGGTGAGTTTCTTACACTTGGGTGTAGACATTATAACAGTTTTGTGTATTATATAGGAGGGTGATGTGGGTAAGTCATGTAGTGCACATGCGAGAGTGAGAAATGTATACAAAGTTTTGGAGGAAACACATGAGAAAAAGACCACTTGGGAGACCTAAGTGCGAATGGAAAGATGTTATTAAGATAGGGTTTACAGAAATAATTTGGAAGGGTTTGTACTGGGTCTGATTGCCTTAGGATACAGAGCCATGATGAGGATGTGACCACAGTAATGAGCCTTTAGATAACACAAATAACTTCATGGAGCTGAGTGAGACTTTGAGAAGATACCAATTGCTTGGTCATTGAAGAATTTCCCAACATTGTATCGAACCCGAAATTTATTAACGTGTTCGCAAGAACCTGTCACAGGTCACTATCCTGATCCATTTGAATCCAGTAAACAGCATCGCATCCTAAGTCTCTTTAAGATCCATTTAAATATTATCTTCCCATCTATGCCTATGCCTTCCTAGTGGTCGCTTTCTTTTTGGCTTTTCTCAACAAATCCTATATGCATCCCTCTTCTCCATGCCTGCTATATGAGCTGCCCATCTCATCCGCCTTGACTTTATAATTTTAATTATGCTTGGTGAACGAAGGTTACAAGTTATAGAGCTCCTCATTATGATGTTTTTAGGTACCAAAGAAAGCAGATATTTTCTGTACTTCTTGCAGTGACCATTTGTCTCTCAGGAAGGTCACTGAGCTATGATCCAAATACTTTCTAATGATCTTGATAGATGTAGAGAAGAAAATCTGTAGAAAACAGCTCCTATGAGTTAGATGTAATGAGAAGCAGCCATAGCAAGGAGAGCATATGCTGTTTATGTGGTGTTTTGCATCCAATTCTGAGAAAGATGTGATGGTTTTTACAGCACTGTAGAAATTCAGAGAACGTTTTAGTGGATACATATGGCGAGACATACCCAACACCTCATAATGCAAATCAGGCCATGAATGTAAAAGCTGAAGCAGTCTCAGATGCAGAAGAGGAAGAGGATCCTCTTGCAGTAACATTTCCAGAACTAAAGGCTGAACCTGAGGTGAGCTGTATGTGCACGGTTAGGCAGATAACACA
>NW_019739009.1:7927-36865 GCF_002891405.2 Cryptotermes secundus
CCTTCGCATTGCGTTTCTGTGGTGGTTCTGTTTTTTATTCCCCCCCCCCCCCCAAATGTCTCTAGGTAACTGTAGTTTGTTGAATGTTGCTTGTGATGTATCAGTCCCATTTTCTTTTAAGCAGAGCTGATATAGCTGGAATGAAATACTTTGCGAACTGCATGTTTGTTATAAATTCTGTATAACAAAAATCCTTTACATTTTGCTTGTTTGTCCAATCCACTAAGCAGTGCTTTGGCACTACATCATAGGGTTCCCAGGTTCTATAAATGCTAAAGTTTACAATTTGTCTTGTGTCTTTGATGTAGTCTGTACCCATGTAATAACACTGCCGTGTCCTTGTATTGAGGATTTGTTATAGGATAACTAATGTTTCACTAAAGATTTGTAACTGTGTGTGACAGATTATAGACACTTATTACCTGTTGCCCTTTGTCTGAAGTAAATTTAATATACCTGACACTGTTGGAGTTGCCTCTGTACCTGCTGTCGGGTGATTAGTTGTTCTATATAGGTGGTGTGTTCAAATGTATTGAACCTTCTTTTTTCCCTCATAAACTAATGAAGCGCGGGAGGCTCCCTTCAGTGGAGATGTGGAGGTGACATTCATGCACAATCATGAATTTTTTCCTGCCCGCAGAAAGCATCAGTCACTGACAGTCTGCCTGTGAGTGAGGACGTGTAGTGAGCGCTTGTCGGATTCCAGAAAGGTGTAAAATGACGGAAGAACATGAGCAGCGATATTGCATCAAATTTTGCCATAAGCTTGGCGATACCCAAGTGGAAACCATTCGCAAGATTCAACAGGCTTTCGGGGACGATGCCATGAGCAACTCATGGATAAAGGAGTGGTACAACCGCTTCAAAGATGGCCGCACATCAGTGGACAGCGAACCACGTTCAGGCAGACCCTCAACAAGCCGAAATGAGAATGTCATTGAGCAAGTGCGGACTTAGGTCATGGAGGACCGTCGTATCACAGTCTGAGAACTTGCGAATGAGATAGGGGTAAGCATTGGATCAGTACATTCAATTTTGACCGAGGATTTGGGCATGAGGAGAGTGTCCGCAAAATTCATACTGAAACTGCTAAGAATGGAGCAGAAGGAACGCCATCTGGAAATTGCACAGGACATGCTAGACAATGCAAACAGTAACCCCAACTTTCTGAACACCGTGATCACAGGCGATGAGTCGTGGGTTTATGGGTACGACCCGGAAACCAAGATGCAGTCGTCACAGTGGAAACATCCGACATCCCTGAGGCCAAAAAATGCACAGCAGGTCTGCAGCAATGTCAAGGTCATGTTGGCCATTTTCTTCGACTCCCATGGGGTTGTGCATCATGAGTACGCACTACAAGGCCAAACCATCACAAAGGAATACTACCAGGAGGTCCTTCGTCACCTTCGTGATGCTGTGTGGTGCAAACGACTGGATCTGTGGGCAGCAAAATCTTGGCAGCTCCATCATGATAACGCACCTGCCCATTCTGTGCATCTGATTCAGACTTAGTCGCCAAACACATTATTCCTGTGGTTCGTCAGGCTCCCTACTCCCCCAATATGGCTCCGTGTGACTTTTGGCTATTTCCCAAGCTGAAAATGCTGCTGAAAGGAACCCAATTTGAGTCAAGAGAAGACATCATGCGGAATGCGACGGCCCGGCTGATAACCATTCCAAAAGATGCGTTCCAGAAGTGTTTCCAACAATGGCGGAAGTGCTGGGAGAGGTGTGTGCATTACCAAGGAGACTACTTTGAAGGGGATTAGGGTTTTGTACCTCCAAATCAGTAAATGTATTTCTGCTGACCAAAGGTTCGATACGTTTTAAACACACCATGTATACCTATTGATGGAGTTTCTTACTTTTCTCAGCTGGTTCACAGCGACTTGCACCACTGGCTGCAAGGTGCATACAGATTTTGCCAATGAATCGGTTTGTCTGTGGCCAGTAACGTTTGGAATGAAGTATACAATTCACAGGTTACAGAAGTTGTTGTAAATGCTGTCCCCCTACACGTAGACATTCTTTGCACCAGCAGAACCTGTTGTGCAGGAATATTTTCAATTTCCCTATGAATATTTTTTTTTAGTTCTTCCATATGGGGCTTACTGTTTTCAACTTTGTCCTGCAAAGAACCACAGGCTGGTCAAGTGTCAAGTTGAAAATGACAAACGTTCAGGGTGACCAAGCACCAGCAAAAGGACAGAAAATGTTGAAAAATTCAAGAACTCATCCACAAAGACCATCGCTGAACAATCTATTAGCTCGCAGACACCATTGGGATCAGTTATTGAGTTTGCCAGAAGATCTTAATAGAAAATTTGAACGTGTGCCGTATTGCTCCTTCATCACGGTAATGCACCCGCTTATGCCTCCCTGAAAACGACAAGAGTTTGTGACTAACAACATGGTTATCATTCCTCATTCTCCCTACTCGCCAGACTTCTTTACTCTAGTCCAGGATCTTTCCAGTACACCTTGTATAGTATTTGCTCAGGGTAACACATACAGTGAGCCGGTCACGGTAGCTGAGCAGGCATGCACTGTCTTCACTCACTCAGAAGCTGGGATCGTGGGTTTGAATCCCACTCAGTGCATGGATGTTTGGTGTGCACACGCACGCGATTGTGTGTATGGTTGTTTTTCTGTGACCACTGACCACACCACATGCTATTAAGTGAGGGACAGGTATGAAAAATTTACAGTAAATTTGGTGACATTGCCCCATCACCCAACAGACGCTAAAGAGAAATAACTATTTACGCCTTGTTATGTTTGCAGGCTGTGAGACAGTAATATATCAATCATGTTCTGCAAAAAATCTGCATAGAAATACGAACACTAACATAAACCAGAATAACTTTAATTGTTTCTTGCATCCTGTTGTGTATTTAATCAGTATTAGAGTCAATTTTACCGACCACACAACATATTTTTATTATTATTACACTACATGTTTCTACCTCAAGAGGTCATCCTCAGGTGTACGAACACAGCTGTATAATTACACACAATCACATTCGTCTCTCACTTATTCGATCCTGTATCTTATTCAGGCCCACGCTCAATAATATATCAAGTTCCTCTCACAAAACACAAGAGTAGCCATCATGACAAGGACCGTAACAGATCCAGCACATCAGAGGACGCGGAAGAACAGCGAGACCTCCAAAAAAGTGAAAAAGTGCAATCAATATAATAAAATTGAACTTTAATTCATGAACTTTTAACCAATAATATAATTAAACTAGTTAATGCGAACTTGATGAGCGTTAAGTAGGAAGTGACTGAATAACAAGTGAAAGTGAAAGCATAACTAGCGATCTGAATTGAAATTCAATTTTAAATTTTAACTTTTGACATTTAGAGTAATATTTTAACTTGTGTTGTGTGAGAGGAGCTTGATATATTATTGAGTGTGGGCCTGAATAAGATACAGGATCGAATAAGTGAGAAGATGAATGTGATTGCATGTAATTATACAGCTGTGTTCGTACACCTGAGGATGACCTCTTGAGGCTGAAACATGTAGTGTAATAATAATAAAAATATGTTGTGTGGTTCATAAAATTGACTCTAATATTGATAAACCAGAATATCTACAGGGTCCGGCAGGGAAACATGATGGATTCTAAATTAGTACAGTGGAGCCAATTTTTATTTCTTTTATTTAAATTTTTGTCATAATACATAACAATGTATGCCATTTTATGTGTATAACTGCCAGCTCATTTTGTCATAAAAATTATGCCATCCAGATGCTTACCATCTCTTCGTATGCATTCCTGCAGCCTCACTTTGAAGTTGTTCACTAAGTGTCTCATCATGTCAGTAGGTATTGCCATGATTTTATGTTCAATCGCAACTTTCAGTTCATGAACTGCGTGGTGTGTTGATGAATACTTTTGCTTTGAGGTAACCCCAAAGGAAGTAATCGTATACACTAAAGTCAGGTGACCAAGCAGGCCATGGAAGATCACTGCGCTGAGAAATGACATGCCAAGGAAACATTTCAAGTACAACTGCCATGGAAGTTCATGCAGTATGAACAGTGGCCCCATCTTGTTGAAACCACATTGTTTATTGATTAATTCCATGTTTGTTAATTTCTGGTGCAAGGAAATTATGCAACACCTGAACATAGTGACCAGAGTTTACTGTCACGGCATGTCCGTCTTCCTCAAAGAAATACGATCCTATCACACTGACGATTCCCACAGCCCCAGACTCACACATTCAGAGTGAAGAGGGCGTTCATGAAGCTTCCATGGTTTTTAGTCTGACCAGTGACGGAAGTTCTGTATGTTACACCCAGATAAGAGGAAGTGTGCCTTGTCACTCATGCCAATGACTGTGTCATCTACCACAGTTTCAAGCATGTTTTGTTGCAAAAGTAACATGATCCACCCAGTCACATTGATGCAACTTTTACACAGCCATCATCTTGTATGGAAGAAAATGCAAATCTACTTGCAATATTCATCTCACACTCCAATCTGAAATGCCTAATGCAATGGCATGCTTCCTTGCAGAACTATGGCTATTACTCACTACTGCCCACCTAACAGTCTCAAAATTCTCAGGTGTTCGGACAGTTTGTGCACCTCTAGGCAGTTTGTTCTTTAGTGCTGAGCCAGTTGATATGAAGCTTGCATTCCATAAAAAAATCGTGTTCCTACTTCGATATTTACCATGACGACCCACATTGAAGTGCACATGGAAATGTCGCTGAGTCAGGGTAACAGTGTCACCAGCTTTACTAAATGTCTCAACAACAAAAGCACGATGTTCCATGTCTACTGAAATGGCATACTTTGAGCTGTTGAAAGTCAGTGAGCCCTCTCTTCCCACGCCACCATTGCCCAGACTAGTGCCAGCTTAAAAACGTCAGGTTTCCCTCCCAGACCCTATACAAAATTATGCAGTCTTGGCAGTTATACATAAGCAAAGAACTTGCTACACTCTCAACTACATAGGGTTTTAATTATTATTATTATTTATTATTATTATTATTGTTGTTAATTCTGTTCTTGTCATTATTATTATTATTGTTTGGGGAACCATAATCCTTTCTGTGGTCTTTCTGCCAAGGTGAATGTGAGGTGGAACCAAGCAAGTTTATGAAATGCAAAACATTCAGGCAGTACCTTCCACGTTTCAGTGTGCTCACACCCACACAGAATGTAAAGTTATTGTACTCTATACTTTGGATGGTAGTGATAGTTGCGAATTCAAGGTACTGATGTCTTAAATTTATATATGTAAAATATTGTCGCGTGTTGGATGTGTGTGACGCGACAGATAACTTCACACCAGTCTTGGATCTAGCCAATTTATTGCACTTGCTCTTACTCTTACACAGTTCACACTTTCATTGTCTCAGTTACTTCTCCTGCTGCAGTCACTTCCAGGCTTGACTCCAGATTCTCTTATAAACCCTCAGTCGGACAGTGGAAAACGCACCTCGCTTCCTTGTTGCATAATTGCCGTGTTAACAGAGGTTTTGCTGGGCAACACTGCGTAGCAACCAGTGCACTTCAGCTTGGCTAGGCACAGCACAGAGAAACACCTCTTTCCTTAGTGTTGCATAACTTGGCAACCGCCATTCATCAAGAGTCTGTCTTTGTGGTAACTTGTTCCACATCCCTTTGCCCAATAACGGTTTGACATGTCACACTGGTCCCTTCTTAAGGCTGTTCGTCCCGAATAGTCTAACAGTGCATCATTGGTCCTTTCCTTCCCATGCTATACTTGCAACTTTTTCTTTTTGCCTGGCTCAGTGTTTATTTTCTTCCTGTTGTCCATTCTCCAACCTCTACATGCGCTCCCTCCTTAAGACCAGCTCATCTCGAGCAGTTTCCTGGTAATGTGTCAATAGATCCAGTTGTATCACAATCATCCCTCACTTTCTTGCTCATTCACTTTCGCTGAGGAGGCCGGTGCTTCTACATTACCGGCTCCTCCTCTGTGCTAATGTTGCTTCTTTTTTTTCATTTTAAGGATGTTAACCCCTCCACATGGTCCAACTTTTGTTTTTCATGTTTGTTGGGATGCCGCACAGCATGTCTGCTGCCCGGCCCTTTAGGGCTATGATTAAGTGCATTGAATTTTTCTGATTCGACCAGTGGTTATGCTCCACTATGATCTTGAGTTGGCACTGAGACACACACCAAGGTGTACTTCAGTTGGACATTGGTGGCTGAACTGTGCTCATGTAGACCACCGGTCTTCTTATCTGCTCGGCAGTGGTCGCTTTCCTTTTCCGGGATCCTCGACGTCCGTGGGTCAGTTTCTTTTTGTCAGTGTCTCTCGTGCATCGTGCCACTGCTGCACAACAGGACACCTTCCTGTCTGTTTACTTTTTCCATGCCACTCTCGCGTGGTGGTTCGTCTCTCTGCGGGCGATGCCCAGTCCTTTTTGGCACCCATCCTGATTGTGGGTCTGTTCCTTCATCTGGCGGCAGCGCTCCGCGTCCAGTTTTCTGTCCCTATGTTGTTCCTTTTTTTGTTCTCTGACCGGTATCACTGTGGTGTACTCTACGGGGACCTCTTCTTTTTGTGCTGCCTCGGGCTTCCTGTCCACTGAGGTCTGCTCTTTTTCTTCTTGACTCCCCTCCATCTCTTGGCAGGTTGTCCTCTTTATGTCCATTTTGGGTTTGATTTCGGCCACCATCTCCTTGTGGGTGGCGTTGATCCCTTTTCTCATGGTGGCCATTTCTTCTTGCTATGCTTTCATATTGGCATCCAATTTTGCCTCTGTCTTTGTCAGCATTTTGATTATTCATTGGACAACTTGGTTCCCCCCGCCCCGCAGGATAATGCTCGATGCACTCTTAGATTCAATAATTAGTTCTGAATTTGTGACATGTTTAAGTTTGTATCCCACTTCTGTAACACCAGTTGTCACGTGTTGGATGTGTGTGATGCGACAAATAACTTCACACCAGTCTTTGAGCTAGTGTATTTATTGCACACTCGCTCTTACTCTTACACAGTTCACAATTTCATTGTCTCAATTACTTCTCTTGCTGTAGTCACTTCCAGGCTTGATTCCAGTTTCTGTTATAAACCCTCAGTCGAACAGTGGAAAGTGCACCTCGTAGCAACCAGTGCACTTGGGCTCAGCTTCGCTAGGCATGACACAAAGAAACACCGCTTTCCTTACTGTTGCCTAACCCCGTTTCCACTGTTGTGTAACTTGGCAGCCAACCGTTTATCAAGAGTCTGTCTTCATGGTAACATGTTCCACATCCTGTTGCCCAACAGCGGTTTGACATGTCACACAGTATTGTTATTTTAGTGCAGTAAAATCATTAATTTGGAATGGATGCAGAAGTTGTTTTGTGGATTGTTGGATTGCGGTTCCTTTTTTAAAATATTTCATGGATGGCATGTTACCTTCTCAGTTTACAGACACATGTGGTAACCTCTGCTGTAACAGTTCTTATTAACTCTTGTTTACATTATTTGTTGTGGATGGAAGTTCGCCCTTTAACCTTTAATGCCCGAAGTGCCTCAATTGGGCCAGTGATGAGTATGGTCGTTGTGGCCAAAGTACCCCGATTTGGCCGGTCAAGCATTTAGCTTCACTAGTGGAAGCACGCACACACGCCACTGGTAGAAGCGCATGCACAGTCCTAAATATTTATTTTTAAATGTAGTATTTACCAGACAGACTTGAGTGAAACTATAATAGAGGAATTAAAATGATACCTAAGTGGACAACAAAAAAGAGTATACGTATTAGTCATGCCCAAACTCATCCACAAGCCAGAACTTTTATTGCAGATTCTGCAGATTAGTCCATTAAAAATTACAGTAAAATTCGATGTACATGCTTTTTTGCTGTTATCTGCATGAGGTATATACTGGGTGTTTCAAAAAGAGCTCTGCAACTTTGAAAACTTATATAAATTTATGCAGAGGACATACACAACGTTTTGAACTGTCATGATGTAGCAAAACACACCGTTTTTACCTTGGATTGTTATGGTTCAGTGTGACTTCCATTGGTAATGCGGCAGACCCACCTGTAGTCAGTCTCTTGCCACACGCTACGTAGCATCTCTGGCGTCACATCTGCAACTGAGGCAGTAATTCGAGTTCGGAGCTCGACATTTGCAAGCAAAGGTGGTACGAACACTCGATCTGTAACGAATCCACATAAGAAAAAATCCAGGGGAGTAGATCTGGGGAATGAGGTGGCCCTGCTATTGGCACCGCTCTACCAATCCACCAACCTGGGAAACGGGTGTTGAGGTACTCGCGCACTTCTCCAAGGTAATGAGGGGGTGCGCCATCTTGCTGGAAGTGAATGTGTCCTTCTTGGTCATCTTCGTCTAACTGTGGAATGAGGAACTCTTGGAGCATGTCCAGATATATGATACCGGTAATGGTCGTCTCCATGAAGAAGAAGGGGCTGTACACTCTTTCTTTGCGGGGGGGGGGGAAAGACGTTCATCTTTGGGCTATCGCGAGCATGTTCCAGGGAGACACGTGGATTTCGCTGCCCCAGATCCTGCAGTTGTGGGTATTGACCTTACCAGTGACATGAAACGTGCTCTCATCACTGAAAATTGCGGAGTTCAGAAACTTCTCATTGTCTTGTATCTGATGAAACATTTGCATACAGAATTCCTTATGAACCACCTTATCTGCATCCATAAGGTGTTGAACGATGGATAATTTGTACGCTTTTAAGTGTAAACACTTTCGTCACACTCGCCACACAGTAACATTTGGAATACCAGTTTCCCGAGACGCATGTCCCATTGACTTTTGTGGACTTCGAACAAAGCTTTCCCTAATCTGTTCCACTGTAGTGTCAGAAACACATGGCTGACCGGGTGGCTTGGCATGGCGCACAGAATATCCGGTCTGAACAAAATTCTTGTGCCAGGAGTAAATTGTAGGCCAACTGGGAGGTTCCTTGCAATAATGAGTGCAAAATTTCCTTGAACTTGTATAGCAGACTTTGTTTCTTCGAACCAAAACACACAAGCATGCTCTGCACCTGTGAAAGTAGCCATCTTGATTTCAACTGCGGGAGCTCTCGTGGTGGCGGTATTGAGTACTACAGTACCACGTGCATAAAACTTGGTGTGTTTTGCTACATTATGACAGTTCAAAACGTTTTGTATGTCCCCTGTATAAATTTATATAAGCTTTCAAAGTTGTAGAGCTCTTTTTGAAGTACCCTGTATAGGCTGAAATGAAACTACAGTATTTGATTTCACTACGAACACACAGAAAGCAGATCACACTCAGTATCTCAGCCATGACAAAACTGTCTGTTCACGTCTGTAGAAAGGGCAATAATCTCTTGCAGCTGCAATGGAAAGTCTTAGCACTGAAGAAGGGACTTTTGAATTGTTCCCTCTAGCTTTTTCTTGAATAGCCATGCTTTTATTCTTCTGCCCTTTAGTCAAAAGTTTCGAGCATCTGAAGAGTGTAACAAAGATGTGAAACTTGCTAGCAGAAGACCAAATGATTTTATTGCTTCCATCTGTTCTATGACACCAGGGACAGCTAAAATATGTCAGGTGTTAGAAGCAGTACTTATTTTATAATGCAGAAAAACTCTGTGAAGAACTGACAAACCATTTTAACAGTATGCATCAGAGTTAAAAAAAAAATTGAAAATAGAGTAGAACTCTTTGTATAAAAATTTGCAAATCTTATATTATACTAGGTGGTTCAAATATGACCGGGACTGATTTTTTTGTAAACAAGCCGCACTGCGCAGCAACTGTGCGACCTTGAGAGATTGTAGCCACAACCTCCACTCTCCTTCCTGTTAGGGTTAGAACCTGTTCAGTGCTGTCTGAGTTGCTAGAGGGATGAGCGTACAGAAGGTACCGCAGAGCGTGGAACAACGCATTGTGATCAAATTCCTCGGAGAAAATGTCCCGTCCGCTGAAATTCACCACAGACTCCAACAACAATATGGGGAAGAGTGTCTGTCATGGACCCATGTGTTTGAGTGGTGTAAGTGCTTCAGAGAGGGCAGAGAGCGCATGGAGAATGAACCGCATGATCGTCTGCCGTGAACATCCGTCACCAAGCCAAACATTGATCATGCAGACGCACTTATTCGTGAGAATAGGCGCATCACTATCAAGGAACTTGGAGCAATGCTGTCCATCAGTGTTGGTAGTGTAGAAGACATTGTGAAATACCACCTGCACTATCGCAAGGTGAATGCATGGTGGGTACCACGCACATTGACGAACGCAAACAAAATGGTGCACATGCAAGCTGCCAGTTGTCTCCTACAGCAGTATGAAGATGAAGGTGATTTTTGAAGTCTATAGTGACCACCGATGAAACGTGGGTGCACTACTTCATTTCTGAGTCCCAGCAGTCATCACGCGAGTGGCGGCATACCAGTTCTCCCAAACCCAAGAGAGCGCGGAGGAGCCGTTCGGCAGGAAAAGTGATGGCAACGTTCTTCTGGGACTGGCAGGGGGTTATCCATGTAGACTTTCTGACAGATGCCAGAACAGTCAATGCAGCTTATTACTCAGACCTCCTGGCAACAGACATGAAGGAAAAGATCCGATCCAAGTGGAAGACAGGTGGAAAGCGGGTAGCCTTCCTTCAAGACAATGCACACCCCCATACGGCCAAAACAACAATGGAAACCCTTCAGAAATTGAAATGGAACCTTCTGACACATCCGCCGTATAGTCCCGATTTGGCCCCAAGTCATTTCTACCTGTTCAGAAGGCTCAAATCAGGCTTGCAAGGCATGTGGTTTGTGGACAACGACGCCATCATCCAGACAGTTCAGGAGTGGATACGCCGCCAACCACAAGTCTTTTTTGGGGGGGGGGGCATCAGGATGCTTCCAGAAAGTTGGAAAAAATGTGTTGACTCCGGAGGGCAGTACATTGAAGACTGACATGTGCAAATAAGTGTATGGCAATTATGTTTGTTTTTTTTTTAAATCAGTCCCGGTCATATTTGAACCACCTTGTAATATGTGACACTATGTTCTTTGCTGATAAACAAAGTTAATTCCATACATTTATCATAAAAATTGTGTTAGATATAGCATTTTTAAACAAAATGCTTAAAATTGTTTAAGCACCCTAGCAGGAATGAACATTTAAATGCAGAGTAGCAAAGGGCATTTAAACACGCACCAACAGCGGGCATTTAAATAAACTCCAGCCACCTCAAGCTACCACTATTTCAATAGTCTGGCATTTAAAGGTTAAGGGGAATTGCTCCATCAGGAAGCAGAAAATCATGTTAACGCGCCTTCAAATGAGGCACAGTTGCCTGACACATATGTACCTATCTTAATAGTATGCATACTGTTGTGCGTTATAGATGAGGCACATAAAATGTGTTGTGCAAATAAAAATATAAATATAAATGCTATCAGGACTAATAAACAACGTTCTAACTTTGCCCAACACATTTTGGAAACTGGACATACATTTGACACAGTGGACCAGACCATGAAATATTACATACAGAAAGGAAGGAACACAAACTCAAAACATTAGAAAGCTATTATATATGTGAGACATAATGAAGAAAGGTCTACAGATGAACGATACATTTACAGAAGGACATAACCCCATATTCGACATTCTAGTAAAAAGACACACACCAAATAACCCCACCCCTTCCCTGTCTCTTCAGCCACTCACAGTATCCTCCCCCCTTACCTCATACCACCTGACTCTCTACAGACATACCCACATATACAGATACCCCCCAAACAAGTAATCTAGACCAAAATGCTACAACATAGTGACAACATCAACACAGAGAGCAGCCTGTACACATATCATCATAAGAAAATCAAATATACATAAGTACATATACTTAATAACCTAATAACGAGTTCCATTACAACACACTCACAACCTTCTCCTAATAATAATTAAAAACTTTTAGAGATCACTCTGAATAAACAACCTGTTGGGTGACATACAGAATAATGAGCATAAGCTCCACAAGACGATAGTAAGGTCAAGACCACACAAGCTAACTCATGTGAGAATATTTTATTACATCATCCTGTTGCATTGAGTCATTATCCTTATTATTAAAGCGCCCGTCAATAATGCAACAATATTTTTTTAAATGTAAAAGACATCTAGAATATGTTTCTCACTAAAAGTGTAACTTTAATACTTCATGATGATGTTAAAATCATAAAAAGTCATTAAGAAGCTAAAAGTATAACGTATACACTAAAAGTGATTATCAGATTACTAAAATGTCTCTAGTTTGACATATGTTTCGGCTGCACATGGGCCAAGCATAAAGACATTTTTCTTTTGTTTTTCGGGGGAACCACTGCACTGTTCACTTGTCCATCGTGTTCCCGTGCACGTCATTGTTTAGTTTTTATTTCATGACGAGAATGCTGTCTTTGTATTCTTTTTTGGGTATCATACTGTAATGTGTATTAGTATTATTACTATAAATATCTTCATGACTTTTATCATGTCTTCATATATCAAATGTTGCAATTCTGTGTACATATGTTTTGTGTGTCATATTTCTGTTGTATATGTGTTACTAGCATGGTCTTCCTGTATACTAAACATAGCGAAGGTAGCGTATCTAGTGCTATCATAAAGTTCATGCACTGTTTGAAACATTGGGTTGTGTGTCTCAGTGTGTATGGCGTACATATGTAAATTGTTCTTGTATAATTTGTAAATATGATATCTCTCTAGTATGTTTAAATGTCTGCTTTTCCTTCCAATCCTTATGACATCCAGAGTGTCTGCTGTTTTGCCACATGAGTGTTCCATATTTAATATGTGGTTTGAATATCCAGATTTGCTACATACAGCCATCCATAAAGTTTACCATGGGAAAAGAACAACACATAAAAATTACTATACATCGAAAAGATAGAAAGTTGGAGTTCATGTCACCCATATGAACATAAACTGTCGGGTATAAGGTAACTGCTCAACTGACTACACACATATCCAGTTACTAGAGAATCAAAACAAACAAAAAAAAAAGACGATTAAAAACATCCTACAAAAACGGATATAGCACAAATCTAATTATGAAACGAATACCACTTAAACAAAATTTGCAGGAAAATCCAAAACATCAAAAACAATGTGAGAAGATCCTGATACGCAGGCACCCCACAATATAGTCACTTCTACCACCAGAAAATCACGTCAGCACATAGCGGTCACAAAGTTTTAAAGCGCTTTAACACAAAATGTTTCAAAATATACTGTTAGGCTGTTTGGGACAAGCAACATTCCCACTACAATGGCTAGGAATCAGAATGCATCAATTGCTATACAGCAGCTAGCAGTATCCAAGCAATGAATTGTTTGTTGTGTAACAGTGGGCGGAATTAACCTTTCAACAAGGTATTCCCTATTCACTCTGAGGGCAAGTTGTAACAGTCCAACGTCGGCCAGAGACCAGGAGAGAGTGTATTTGACATTAGCAGGAAAGAGTTCTTATCTGACTAGAACAGAAGTGTTGTAACATTGGAGAAGAAACGTCTAAAGGATGTTGTGAGTGGTGAATAATTGTAAGTGTGAGTTTAAAAGTGACTGTCCAATAAATATTCATTCAAATCCGAGAACACACACGGTTTCTTGTCATGTTGCTTACCAAACATGTGACAGTATATATTGTTTAAGGGACTTTGCTGGGCCATATGCATCCCTTCTTAGTATCATTTTTTAGCTCAGCCTTTATTGTTATTTCATTTTAGGAGCCTATCCACTATTAATTAGATGCCTGTCCAGCCTTACAAATGCATAAATTATTAAATTTGGAATTTGTGAAACAGTGGCAGTGCAGCTTAACTTCTGTTGACTCAGAAATCTCCATACATGCCGATGGACTCAAGCACACACCATACAAAACGGTGTGCTCTCTCTGTGTCCCTTCCTCTCCTCTCTGTGACCACTCTCGTGCCTACCGATTTAACATCTCATTGTACTGGGGCTTCAAACTGATTTCTCTTCCTATTTCGATTTTTCATGTTATTTACTCTCATTTTCCAGGATAATTTGAATGAACTTCAACTTGTACATGGTGAGGAGCGACGATATTCCAGTGATGAGTGTGGTGATTCATTCAGTCAAGAGCAAATTCTGATAGCACATCGACACATACATAGTGGGGAGCAATCGGTTTGTTGCAACGTGTGTAAGAAGTCATTCAGGTGTAAGAGTCATCTTAAGACACATCTGCGCATACATACTGGGGAGCGGCCATTTTGCTGTGATGTGTGTAGTAAGTCATTCAGTGTTAAGAGTAATCTCAAGACACATCAGAGCATACATACTGGGAAGCGGTCATATTGCTGTGATGTATGTAGTAAGTCATTCGGTGAACAGAGTATGCTGAAAAAACATCAGTGCATATATACTAGTGAGTGGCCATTTTCCTGTGACATTTGTAATAAGTCGTTCAGTCAGCTGAGGAGTCTGAAAAAACATCAGCGCATACATAGTGGGGAGCGGCCATTTATATGTGACATATGTAATAAGTCCTCCATTTCAAAGAGTGATCTGAAGAAACATATGTACATACATACTGGGGAGCGGCCATTTCACTGTGCTATATGTAACAAGTCATTCATTCATCAGAGTCATCTGAAGACACATCAGCGCATACATAGTGGGGAGAAGCCGTTTTGCTGTGACGTATGTAATAAGTCATTCAATCAGCAGAGTCATCTGAAGACACATCAGCGCAAACATAGTGGGGAGCGACCATTTTGTTGTGACAAGTGTAATAAGTCATTCAGTCATCAGACTCATCTGAAGACACATCAGCGCATACATAGTGGGGAGAAGCCTTTTTGCTGTAATGTATGTAATAAGTCATTCCGTCAGCAGAGTACACTTAAGATTCATCAGCGCATACATAGTGGTGAGCAACCTTTTTGTTGTGATGAGTGTAATAAGTCATTCAGTCAGCACAGTGATCTGAAGAGGCATCAGCGCATACACAGTGGGGAGCAACCATTTTGTTGTGACAAGTGTAATAAGTCATTCAGGTGGCAGAGTAGTCTGATGACACATCAGCGCATACATAGTGGGGAGAAGCCATTTTTCTGTGATATATGTAATAAGTCATTCAGTCAGCAGAGTGATCTGAAGAGGCATCAGCGTATACACAGTGGCAAGCAACCATTTTGTTGTGACAAGTGTAATAAGTCATTCAGGTGGCAGAGTAGTCTGATGACACATCAGCGCATACATAGTGGGGAGAAGCCATTTTTCTGTGATATATGTAATAAGTCATTCAGTCAGCAGAGTGATCTGAAGAGGCATCAGCGCATACACAGTGGGGAGCAACCATTTTGTTGTGACAAATGTAATAAGTCATTCACCCAGCAGAGTAGTCTGAAAACACATCAGCGCATGCATAGTGGGGAGAAACCATTTTACTGTGAGGTATGTCACAAGCCATTCAGTCTGCAGAGTAGTCTGAAGAGACATCAGCGCATACATAGTGGAGAGCGGCCATTTATATGTGAGGTGTGTAATAAGTCATTCAATCGGCAAAGTAGTCTGAAGACACATCAGCGTATACATGTTGATGTGTGTAGTAAATCATAGAGCAGTAGAGATGGGTTTAGACTAAAGGAACAGTATGTGACTTGTAGCATGCCACAGTATTTCATGTTGTAAGTGAGACAGTTTTGCTATGTGTGGCATGCTGCATTTTTGTAGAATTCGACAAGATATTGGAGTTCATTGCTGTTGCTAACCTTTCGAACTGATGGGAAATGAGCTGAGTCCAGTGGTACAAAACATCTGTGCAAATGAGTTCCATTTGATTCTTATAGCTGAATGTGCACAATACCCTGCCTTGTTGAGTGGAAACAGACATGACATGACATTCTTCTATAGTTCTGGTGTAAATTCAGCAGCATCGTATGTTTTTTGCTGTATGTTATCTATGCTCTAATGCCATTACATGTGAGTGAATTCATGGATCTGTTAGTTACAGATTTGTACACTGAAGTGCCAAAATTCATGGGATAGGTATCTAGTATCATGTAGGACCCCCTCTACCCTGGCAAAGTATAGCAACTTGACGTGGCATCAATTCCAAAAGTGGACAGAAAAGCCATGCCGTCTGGATAGCCACCCACAGCTCCCTGGTACTTGTAGGTGCAGGATTTTGGGTGCCAATAGCCCTCTCCACCACGTCCCATAAATGCTCGATTGGGTTTATGTTGGGCGAACATGGTGGCCACACCATTTGTCAGAACTCTCCAGAATTCTCCTCAGTTCTGGACAACTCTGGCCCGATGACATGGTGCATTGTCCTGGTGGAATATCCCATCATTGTGGGGGTACATGAAGTCCATGAAGGGCTGCAAATGGTCACCAAGCAGTGTAACATAGCGTTCACCGGTCAATGATGTGTTTAGGTGGATGAGCAGACCCAACTCATGCCACGTAAACACACCCCACACCAATATGGAACCACCACCAGCCTGCACGGTGCCTTGTTGACAACTGGGGTCCATGGCCTCATGGGGTCTGCACCAACCCCGAACCCTACCATCCACCCGAAACAACTGGTACCATGACTCATTGGACCACACCACATGTTGCCAATCCTCCAGGGTCCAATTAGTGATGTCACAAGCCCAAGTGAGGCCCTGTGTTTTGTGTCGTGGTGTTAACAGAGGCACTCTGGTTGGTCTTCTGCTCCCATATCCCATGGACGCTAAGGAACCCTGCACTGACCTGCTGGATGTGCGTATGGTACCTCCTGCATTGAATGTGGATGTGATTTCAGCCAGTGTCGCTTGTCTGTTACCACGGACAATTCTAGCTAGACGCCGCTGGTCATGATCATTAAGCACCCGTGGTCGGCCACTGTGCTGTCCACGGTGGGTGGAAATGCCTTCCACAAGGTATACCTGGTACACACATAACACTGTGGATCGAGGAATGTTAAATGACCACACAACTTCAGAAATTAAATGTCCCATCCACCTGGCACCCACTCTCGTGCCTCGTTCAAACTCTACTAATTCACGTTGGCTTGCCATGAGCAGACTGACCGGTGTTCTACCTGACTCACGAGAGAAGACCTCACAACTGATAGTGCTCTGGGCATTCCCAAGCCGTCAAGGGACTGTGGTGCCACTTAAAAATAAATTTACATACTGCTATCCCATGACTTTTGGCACTTGAGTGTATATCACTTGGATTGAGTATATTGAGATAACTGTCAGATTGGTCAGGTGAGTACACACTACGCTATATTGGACATTGCAGATGAGATACCTTTTTGTGGAATGCTTGGTATGTTGATTATAAAAAGAAATTTAAATAAAGATGTGTTGATTCTGCTTGTGGATAAATAAAATAGCACAGAGAATTTAATTCAAAGGATCATGAAAGACTTCCTTACATATTTTCCTTGTGAATATCAGCAGAGAAACTGCGCGGTTTGTCATGAGATCAAAAAAGAAAATAGTTTAGCTTTGAGGCACTCCTTTGCCTTAGAGTGGAAGAGTCAGCTGAAAATTGTGAAGTAAGTTTAAGTGTAATTATATAATTCTTGAATAAAATTAGGCGGTATCATTAATATTATTAATTGGAATTCAGAGGTTTCATGTAGTGAAGTGACACAAGAGTAATAGCTTTTAATTGTACTTAAATTCAGTGCAGTTAGGGCTGCCCTCCATACCCATTTTCTTGACTGCCTGAATGAACTTCACTGTAACCGAAACCAGTTCTTGGTCCCTCTGAGCAAGTGGTCTCTGATTACTGACACTTTTCTTGCCAAGGAATGCTTCCTTCGTTTTGCATAAGAATTACCATACATTCATCCTTCAATAACTTTTCATCAGTAGAGCTCTTCCTTGTTTGTCACCACATGTTGATTGTTGCTGCATCCACAGAACTGATCCTGCTTCATGGTCCTGGAATATATGTTCCATTTTGTGTGTCTTCAGCATATGAAGTAGTGGGCAGTGCAAGAATGGATTTACTAGTTGCGCTTGTCCTCTGAAAAGTGTGAAGGTAGGCTGAGGCTGTCTATTCTGTATGCTTAAAATGGGAATATGGAATGAAATGATCTGGCTCAGGATAGGGGCCAGTGTCTGGCTGTGAACATGACAGTGAATGGTAATGACCCCTGCATTCAGTAATATGTTTGTAATACACTGAGTAGCTGAGCATCTAGTAGCTTCTCTGGAAAGGTGCAGTTGTATGGAATTGGTTAATATTTGGTATTAGGACTTTTAGACTGATAGCTTGGAACTGGCATTTGTTGTTGAGCCCATCATGCTGACCCAACCCTGCCAGTGCACTCTAGTTTAATTGACCTTGACCCTGCAATGCCAAGACAATAAACGACTTGTTTTGTGATGTGTTTGACAGGTTTCTCAGTATTCAGATTACAGAGCTCGAAATTGTAGGATAATTATGGAATGATTAGTTGAGAGGAAGTTGTGATATAACGTAAGGTTGTATCCCAGAATTCTGGCAGGACTGAGGAAGACTATGAAAAGCCTCAGGATCACTTTATACAGATATTTACATGCAATGCAGTCATGGAATAAGAATTTACATACTGATTTTTCAGGAGGTTTAAATATTAAAAAGACGTTCACTCCTTGGAAAACGTGTACCTAAATACGAGTATCTTTGACATCCAAATCATGTCTGTTCCTGGCTCCTGAAACTGTGAACATTACCAGATGTGTCTCAGATGGTCAGTAAGTCTGGGTTCTTGTGTTACAGACATTGGGGTAGTACAGTATACAGGAGGGCAGTGACTTGCATCCAGCCACTCAGTTTTCAAACCCTGTATTTCCACCAGACTGAAGCAAGGCTTGTCTTCTTTCAAGAAATGTATTTTGCATTATGTGTTTTTTAGTTTCAGACACATTATTACTGCTACATAAGTAATGCCAGGAAGCTGAGTTAGTAATCATTAATGGAAGTTGTTATTTTTGAGACCTCGCATCTCGCTAGCGCAGAAACTGTTTTAATGTATATAAATTTTACATCACATTGTGAACACATGCTGTGTGCAGCAAAACAGCCGCTTGGTGTAGCTGATGCAGCAGAAGGGCTGACATTTACAAGGCGATGCAGAGCCACATGGAAAAATGGATGAAGATACAAATATGGAATAAAAAGAATGTGAAACGTGAAGAAGAGAGCAGAACAACAGTGAAACTCTGAACGTGACCAAGAAGCCTGTACCCTAACTGAAGGAGAATAAAAAAAAATGTTTCTGACCTGAGCTTCATTCACAAAAATTCGAAATTTAAAATTGGTGTCGTATGTCACTCAGAATTGCTGGGTTTTTTTATTGTGTCCATTGTATGGTGTCAAAAAACTAGAGAACGTACCATTTCAGGAACTGGGCCTGTTTCAGTCCGCTCTTGAGGGGCACGCAACTACTCTGCTGGGTCCATTAGAAGGAGCGCTTTCTGGCAGGACAAAATCCAGCGATTCAAGAAACCTTTAGAATCTACTGGTATCCTACAAGTAAGGCCGCGCCATAGCTCAAGCGGTTAGTCACTGGCTTCCCACCGTGGCTGCCCAGGTTTGATTCTGGGTCTGGTCAGGTGGGATTTGTGGTGGACAAAGTGGCGCTGGGGCAGGTTTTCTCCAAGTACTTTGGTTTCCCCTGCCAATCTTCATTGCTCCAATTGTGCCGCAATCACCCTCACGTATAATCTGGGGCTGGTACAATAGGCCAGAAGTGACCGTAGTATAAGGGACTTAGTCCCACCCCACTAGCAATAAAAGAAATCCTCAAGTATGTTAGTTTTCTGGCAAGCGTGTGTTATTTAGGGTTTATTTTACGACGCTCTTAGTATCTTAGGCTACATAACATTGTTTGGAATAATGCTTGATAAATGGTTAACTTGGAACGCTTTGAAACAGAGCAGTCATGACATTTTTCACTGCAGCGACTAACTGAACTGAATTGAAATGACTGAAATGTCACTTGGTTTTCAGTGGATGGTGTGACATTATATCTCAGAAAGCAAAACGCATAAGTCGGTTCTTTTTTACGTGTACTTCAAATAGACAAACAGTACAATCTCATAATATACAATGTATGCAGTTGACACAGCTTAATCAAACCTCCAACTAATGCTCATTTCATCCCCTGAATGCTTTGAGCAGTTAATTCTATTAGCAAAGGTTTAGGCAGAATCTGAAAGATATTCAACAAAGGCAGCAGGTAAGTTTCCTGTTGACCAAACTTGTGAAAGGTTTACAATATTATATTTAAGCATCCTGTTACATTCTACACAATGTATGACACAAACTCCGTCCTAAGTGCAACAATTTATTGTAGTTTTTGTAGTCTTTTCTTCTACACTACATGTTTTGGCCGTAAATGGCCATCATCAAGTGTGTTTCTCTCACGTAGCTGTTACCCTGCACGTAGTTTAAAATTAAAAAGCACCAGCTTTCTTAATTGTTCATTTATCCGTTGTTAATAGGTCCCGATATATCAGAATCCTCTTGCTGATATTTGTCAGATATGTATAAAATCTTTGTTAATTTACATACGTCAATTTGATTTTTGAATTTTGTTATTTTTAAAATTTTCAATTTAAAAACTTCTAAATTTTTTTTTAAATTTAAAATACGTGAGCACACGTATCAAAGATAAGCAGCGGCACGCGCACACGGAGCCTGCACAGAATAATACCTGAACGGTGCTGAAAGCAAGAAGTAGCCGCTGCAGCACTGTAGAACTTGAGCAGGCATCCCTGTGAATTTACGGGGCTGTATTTGACTTGTTAAGAAGTGTGCACGTATCTCCCGAGAGAACGTTTTTCTATGAGGGAGTGGCTCGCCGTCAACGCGGTAAGTGAGCGAAATTCAGTTTCGGGCTTTGTTTTTCTTCCCCCCCCCCTCTTTCTTCTTGGTTGAAAATTCAGGTTCATTTTTGGTCAAAGTTTTTAGCGGCGTTGATGGTGAAAAATCTAAAAAAAAATACGCAACGTCAGTCTTGCGGCGTCGCGAATGGAGTTGTATTTCTTGGTATTTCATTGTATTGTATATAAGTCAATTTTTGTTATATTAAATATTTACTATTGTTTTCATCTGGAGATTTTTCCGATTATCGTCAGTCAAGACCTATAGCTTGGACACCCCACTCTACCTTAGGGATAAAGGCATTGCGAAACAACGTAAAGGAACCAGGGACGAAAGCAGCGTCTCCCCGTTCTAGTTAGGTTAAGAGGGGAGGGGCTGCTCAAATTGTAGCAGAGCGTGGTTTGTAATTTTGAGGGTTCCTGTGGGGTCTGGCGGAGATAAGCCGGCCCTCTGCGCAGCTAGGTTGTGCCCTACGTTTTGTAACAGGGTGTTGTTCCCTGTTGCTTTGGTATGTACATGTTTGTCTTTGTTGCTGTGCTTTTTGATAACAACATGCTTTCCATCGATGGCTCCCAAGCAGTGTGGAAAATGCCATCGTGTTTCAAAATTTGAGGCAGTCGAGATCCACATTTCTCATGTAGGTTATTGTTAAATGCAACTGTTGCATATTTCTCCAAATGGCAATCGAGACTTCGTTCACAATTTTAGCTAAAGTTCGATCTCCCATCCTGTAACTGTAGCCAGTGCTTCTGTAGTTATCCCCAGATGCCAAATACCTGAAACAAAGAAATACACACTCATTAATGTTCAGTTCATACCAATTAATTAATTACGAAATATGTTGTTTTCTCTTTTTCAGATGACGAGGTTAAATGTGCTTGGATGAAATTAAGAAATAATCACAGAGATGCTCTACGACGACAGCGACGTATGAGAAGAAGTGGAGTTGCTGCTGTAGATATCAAACCGTGGAAGTTCCAAGCTCAAATGGAATTTTTATCACGTTACATGGTCAATGAAAACCGTGATACAAATTTCGCCGACGATGATGACAGTTCAGAACCTCCTAATGAAGAAGATCAACATGTAGACCCTGAATCCCAACATTGTGAAGGTGATCCTATTTACGAGATAAGTGTTGAAGGTTCGGACTTACCAAACACTGCCGACGTTGAAGAGGATGAATCACGTAATTTCTGCAAACAACGAGTCTGCTGAATCTCCTGTGTCACCAACGCCACAACCAAAGAAGAAGGTGAAAAATTTTGATATTTACAACTTAATAAAAAAGAATATTGAGCAACGAGAACATAGATCAAAAGAAAGAAGTGAAGAAAGAAAAAAATTAGTAGCAAGAACAACTCCGAAGGACGATCTGTATCTGTTCTTCATATCAATGTACGAGGTGAGCAAAAAAAATGCCAGCAGCATCTCAGCACATTGTAAGAAGAAACGTATTTCTCATTGTATCGCAAGAGGAGGCACTCCTGCTGAATATTACTGAACCTACATTTAACCCAGGAGTTGGTACAGGCGACAGCAGTCATCACCCGGGGAACTGGTCGAATTGGACACGTGAGCTCTCCTGCTTCAACAAGCTCTTCAGGACAACCTCCTTCCTACTTCTGTGGAGAGATGGTGGCTTCTCGTGAAAACTTAGAATCTTCCAACGTAGTCTCTTTCATTAACCATTTCTCAGAATAAATATTTCTATGCGTTTTTGCCATGTATATTATCAGTTTCTTATTATATTGTAATGTATATTATCAGTTCTTAAAAAACATAAAATAAAAACTTACCTCAAAAATACTGCCAGTTTTTCTTCAGTTTCAATTGGAGTTTGAGCATTGCATCCCTCGGAGTAAATAATAGGTTGAATCATGCTATGAACTTCTTCAAACTCCTCTCAATTCACATGGAAATAGTTCACAAATCGTTCATTGGAGAATTCTCTTGTCAGTGCAAATTCCCCGTGAGTTCCTCTTTTTTTCATGTACTCACTTTTCCACAGCTTTACCTTCCTCGACTTCCGATAGAGTAATAGTAATGTTTCTAACTCGCTGTCCGAAACTGACTCAGAGCTCAAATCAAGGTATTCTGCAAACATGTTTTTGATTTTCGATTTGGTTACACGCACAAACTACCCCTGCCTTCGTCAAACTGCTGAAAAAAACTGCTTTCCAATATACGTCGACAACTGTGCCACACAGTTCTTTTTCCCGTGCTGCCCTGCCCTGCCCTGCCCCTACTGCGCAACGCAGCACAGTGTGCGCCTTAGCTTAAGTTCAGATATTCGCGTGAACACCTTTCCTGGTGATAACCACCGTACTTCTGTATGTAGTAGGAGTGTAGTGTGTTCTGATTCCATTTCCTGACACAAAACGGAAAAAAGCCGCGAATTTAGGGGCCGCGATTTGATGAGGTTCACGACTTTTACTACTTCCTCCAGCACAACTTTCAGAGAAGATGGTAAAAAAGACTTGGCAACAATGGCTTCGCGGTGAATGAGACAATGATCGCATCGTATGTTAGGATTTACTTTGCGTACTTCAGCTACAAATCCTTTAACACGGCCTGTCATAGAAGCGGCTCCGTCTGTACAAACACTAACGCAATCCTTCCATTTTAATTCATTATGTAACATATTCATTAGTGACACGAAATACTTCTTCACCGGTGGCTCGCTCGGGAAGTTCTTTGCAAAAAAAGAAATTCGTTGCAATTACATCTCCATCGATGTATCGGATGTAAGCAAGAAGTTGTGCGTGGCCGCTAATATCGGTGGACTCGTCGATCTGAGGCGAGAACTTCTGACTGCTGTTGATTTTCTCCTTCATAATGGCTTCATTGTCACTGAACATGTCAATAACTCGGCGACTGATTGTGTCAGCGGAGAGAGGAATTGTTGAAATTTCACTAGCAGCTTCTGAACCCAGCACTATTTTCACCATAAGAAGCAGGCATTAACAACGTTTCAGCTATTGTGTGTGGTATTTTGGCCTTTACGATAATTTCGGCTACCTTATAACTTCCTGTACTTTTTCTGACACACGTTCTGTCGCAGTCATTAACGTTCTTTGTTTTTTGTTTTCTTCCAACAAGCAATGAAAATAATTAACAAATTTCCTTGTTAGAGAAGAATGTTTTGTTGACAAATGTAGTTTAAATTTACTGGGAACTATAGCATAATTACCGAGTTTTTCACCACAAACGATACACTCGTGGATTGGGCACGTTTTATCACAATACCAAAAAAACCCGTAAGATAACTAATTATCACTATACTGCCGGTGTACTAATTTTTGTTCCTTTTTTTAGGGCTCAATGCTTTCACTACTTGCACTCATGAACAGAACACTCCGTATAACGAATTTATCCATATTGAATAAATTAAGTAGTCTAATAGTAATAGAAAATAGCAAGACTAACTAGCAACCACAATTTTCGAACTACTTCAGAGCACAGCTGTAATATAACTGAAGTAATTGTAATTGACCTCTACTCTTCAAACGGAAGAAGTGACACATATACCGACTTATTTTTTAAATACTTATAATTTTAAATGAAGTCCTACAATCGGTGGGTGCATCGTTACAGGAAGAAAGTCATAAAGTTGAAGAAGCTCTAACTTCTAACAGAGGCAAATACATATACAACGTTATAAAAGACAAGGAAACCCTTGCTAATCCCTGCAGTTTTAGGGAAAAGCACGTACACAGAGCATGAGGCAAGTATATCAAAGAAGCCCCGTAGATGCGAGAAAAATAAATCAATAATAAAAATTATGATATAACAACAACTGTTAGTAAATAATTTACGTTTAATTTCTTAGAATACAACATTACAGTACATAAAAAATCACGGCATGTAATAAAGAATAAACAAGCATCATCTTATTTAATCAGTGCAGTGGCTGAGAATAAAATACAAGCACGTGAAACACGGTAACTGGGATAAAATAAAACGAATAAAATTATACAATTAATTTCTTACAATAAGTAAAAGTTCGCGTCACACCTTTCACCTTGTGACAGCACACCGGTTGCGGAACACTGTTCTGAGGTAAAAGAACCGTACTGAAGTACTATGGCAAATAATAAAGAAGAAATCAGGAAATTGTTACAAAGCTAATAATACTATTTCTTTAGAAATAGGCTCTATGTCAGTTACAATTTCCCAGCATATATATTATCAATTTAATGATTTTTGTCGATGTGGATAAGTTGATAAATCTAAAAAAGATTGTAATTATGATCATGTCTCTGTCAACAACATAATACATAATCCAAATTCATTGTTTCTTCTACCAGTTACTGAAGAAGAGGTTCAAAAGTCACTAGTAAACTAAAAGGGAAATTTTCTATGGTCTATGATGAGATGCCGGAAATTATAGTTAAACAATGTATACAGTTTATTAAAAGCCCTTAACTTTTATATTAATTTGTCATTAAGTTCTGGTACCTTTGACCATTGAAGGTCGCAGTGCTAGGGCCAGTTTTATGGCTCACGGCTCATACATACTCTGGTACCTTTCCAAACCTAATGAAGATCACTAAAGTTCGGCATATTTTTTAAAAATGACGGGAACAAGAAATTTCTAACTATAGACCAATTTCAATCCTACCCATATTTTCTCAAATTCTTGAAACGATAATGTATAAGAGGGTTGTGATTTTTTTAAATAAATTGAACTTGATCTCGGATGCTCAAAATGGCTTCAGAAAGAATAAATCTACTTTTATTGCAATCCAAATTTTTATCAATGAAATTCAGAAAGCTTTAGATAATAAGCGATTTGCCTTGGGCATATTTTTAGATCTATCAAAGGCTTTTGATGATATCTACTGCTTGCAAATCTGGAGCTATATGGGCTGAGGGATAATTCATGCGTGGATGAGTTCATATCTCTCTGACAAAACTCAGTTTGTTGAAATTCAACATGTGGATCAAAAGACCTCTAACTTAAAGACATTTACTTCTTCACTCAAGGCGTACTTCAAGGTTCTGTTTTGGGACCCCTATTATTTTTATTGTTCATAAATGATTTGCCCCTAGCTATTCATGATGCTAACGTTGATGATACAAATATACGACTTTTTTATTATTATTGCTAGTGGGGTGGGCCTAAGTCCCTTGTACTGCAGCCACTTCTGGCCTATTGTACCAGCGCCAGATGATGTGATTGTGGAGCAATTTGTGAATGAAGATTGGCAGGGGAAATCGAATTACTCGAAGAAAACCTGCCCCAGCGCCAATTTGTCCACCACAAATCCCACTTAACCAGACCCGGGATCGAATGCGGCCCCGCCGCGGTGGGAAGCCAGCGACTAACCGCTTGAGCTATGGCGCGGCCCACTATACTACTTACAGACAATAATCTCTAATCATTAAATGAAAAAATCCTAAATGTTAGGAATCAATTAGAAAACTGGTTCCAAGAAAATCAACTCATTATAAAAACACGGATAAAGACTAAAGTATTATTCTTTCAGGGAAGATCAACTCCAATCCATAAACCTGTTTTTTGCTTAAATAATAAGGAAATAATTTATTCATCAAATGTAAAATTTTTGGGTTTTTATATTACTGAAAATCTAAGCTGGGCAACTCACACTCAATACATATACCAAAAGTTCAACAAGGCTCTTTATTTGATTAAATCCTTACGTGACTCAGCCTATCTGTATTAAGAAATATCTATTTTACTAAGTTTGAATCTGTATTGAAATATGGTATTATTCTTTGGGGGTGGGGTGCTTAAGGTCTCCGAAACTGTATTTAAAATACAGAAAAAATGTCTAAAAGTGACTAATGTGTTTATAATAGAGTATCCTTTAGAAATATATTTGGTGAGTTTAAGATTTTAACTGACTAAATTTCACCATGTCAGTGAAAGTTACGCGTGTACAGTCATTAAGTTCGTGGACTGTGGTTTTATCGCACCATATTACAATGTATTCATATACACTTACACAGATCCACATCAGCCCTCAAAATAATTGCCGTTGGCCGCTGTGCAAGTCTGCGAACATTGATATATCTACCGAAGACTTTGCTGAAACATATTTGCAGGAACATCCCGTATGGCGTCTCTTGTGGCACTGACGACCTTCTCTGCTGACTGAAATT
The DNA here is from genome assembly GCF_002891405.2 of Cryptotermes secundus. Classification (NCBI taxonomy): domain Eukaryota; kingdom Metazoa; phylum Arthropoda; class Insecta; order Blattodea; family Kalotermitidae; genus Cryptotermes; species Cryptotermes secundus. The sequence goes on from NW_019739009.1 coordinate 34,909, forward strand.
TACGACCACGTAACTTTGCTCTGAAGCGGTGAAAGAGAAAGAAATCGCATGGTGCGAGATCAGGTGAGTACGGAGGGTGTGGCAAAACGATGAGCTGTTGCCTTGTCAGTTCCTCTTGGACAAGAACAGAGCGATGTGCAGAGATGTTGTCATGTTGCAGCAGTCAATTCTTCCTACGCCAAATGTTTCGCTAGGGGATTTGCCTACTTTTGTGCAGAACTTGATGTTTGCCTGCTGTTCAAACTGCCACATTTTCGATTTCTGCCACTTGCATTTGACTGCAGTTCATAATAGAGGGCATAGTTCTTCTTACACTGTTTGCACACAACTTCCTCTTTTTGTAACGAGAGATGCACTGTCAGATCATTATATCGTGCCTCAACTTATCGGCTATAATTCACTGCTATGAAGCGTTGTGGCCAGTCCACGAACTTATTGACTATGGTAGTAATTCAAATGCTGTGTTTAACTTTAAACTTACCGCCATCTTTGAGCCGATTGTCAAGGTAATGAGGGACTCTTAACGTCTCACAGTCCAATGGGCCTTCACGGCCTGTTACAGGGATAGCTTTACTTTTTTACTTTACTTACTTTTTGAACTTCATCATTGTATTGTGTTATTGCAGCATGCAGTTTACTGACCTAATTTTTATCGGTGTTAGGTTGCAGACATGCCATCTCCTGATGTAAAACCAGCATTGTTTGGTGTTCTTCATGCTGCTTTACTGCACAAGTGGCAGTACTTTTACCGAACATCAGTATTGCACACATTATCCGAACCAGGAGTGGAAGGAATTGAAAATTGTGAACGGTTTGTGGCCATCCTGCGGGCATATGGCCAGCCATTGTTACAGCCTGATATCAATTTATTTGGGCAAAACCTGCATACTTTAGAAGAGGCTTAACTCCAAATGGAAGCTCTACCACAAGGTAATATCATCATGAAGGGGACATGTTCCTCTAAAATGTTGGTTAATTTTTAATGGGATACACAACATCGTATCCAAGAAGACAGGAATCTGCATAACCACCACTGTGAGATCCTAAAGTGCAAAAAGCTTGGAATTCAAAACTGCACTTAAAAGAAAGTCCATGCTCATTGGATTTGATCCTCTCACAGCAGCGACTTGACAGCCTTGCATTATGTAATGTGATGTAATTCAGTGAATTTCTTCAAGACTATACGCTTCTACCTCCCAGAAGACAGTAATGTACACAATTACTGCTGTGAGAACCTGAAGAATGAAATTCTACTGGACTACTCAGCTTCACATCCTAGAACAGTGTTCCGCAACCAGTGTGCCGTCACAAGGTGAAAGGTGTGTTGTGTTGTTTACATTCCCTACAGAACGGACAATATGTTGTAAGACCAAATAATTAACATTAATATTACTACATCTACATCACGAGCCTCCAATACATTTTTATATACTCACAAAATATAGAATACTCCAATTTGGCCGTGGGAACGCAACAAAATTACAAAAACCAACGACCGGCTCTATGAAGTAAAAATCAATCGAAGAAATTTATTCTTGTTTTATACTATAACTTTTGTTTTATATAATCTAATTTATTGTATTTTTACGTCAAGTATTTTATATAATTAATAATACTGTATTCAATTTTACTAGTACTGCGGTTCAGTGGTGTATATATGTTAACAATGTATTTGCCTGATGATGGCTATTAATAGCTGAAACATGTAGCAGAGCCAAAACTAGGCACTGGTCTTGATATTAGTTGTGTTGTGACGGTTGTAATAAAGATGATGTATATCATAACACAACAGGATGCATTAAATGAACAAATTAATGTAAACAGTTTATATACTGAGAAGAAAGCAGTCTTCTGAGATGTGGCACCGTGTAGATGTGGTTAACCGACGTTTCGGAGGAACGTATCGCCTCCATCTTCAGGGTAGAAGGAAAAATAAGAAATCCGCAAGCGAAGAGAC
>NW_019739009.1:37204-62223 GCF_002891405.2 Cryptotermes secundus
TGTCATGTATAGTGCTTGGAACTCTTTAACGACAACTTTGACATGGCGTGCGAGTTTTTTGTAGTTCAATTTAATGGCTTCATGTCACTCACAAGTTAATTTGATGTTACGTACATTATTAACATTACAGAAACCACATATTTGTGCCAGTTTTAACACGTATTTTATAATCAACAAGTGTGTAACACCGGTCAAAGTTTGACACTTCTCTGGCCATTATCTCCGTAACCGTTCAACTTTGGACATAGGTGTTTTGGGTTATATCGGCATACTTTAACACAAGGAACACCCTCCCGAAGTTTGGCACATTCCTCCTGGGACATTCTGTATATATATTTACTTAACATTGTAATTAAAGTGCACACAGTGACTGCTGCATACCGTAGGTAAAATTGCATTACTTCAGTCATAGCGAAGCAGAGTGGGTGTGTTTGTATGTACGGGCCTGTGTGCATGTGTAAGCCACGTGAAAGTATCCAAACTCAACTACACCAACTACACATATTTAATTCTTATAATCCGAGAAAAGAGTATATCATATAATTCTTAGGGGATAGTGACAATTCAGTTTTGGAATTTGTTGATGGTTAGGCAGTGAGTGGTACCTAGTGAGCAGTGCTGAAGTGCTGAAGGTCAGCTCGCTCTAGCTATGACGTCATGGCGGTTCTGTGGTCCTGTGGTCCTGTTGTCTCGGCCAAGTTCTGCGTATGACCCACCCAAAACTTTTCGTTACTCTTTGGTAAGATGTCCGTGGTGACGTCACGAACAGAATGCTGCCGTGAGAACCGTGAGAACAGAGAAGCGACGTCAGTAAATGTTTGTGCGATTTGTACACAATTAATAGGTTTGCAATCGTTAGTATGTTTGCATGGTAACTTGGAAAAATAATTCTTGGCCAGATACACCTACGCTTGTTACAAATATGATGCTATATCACTAGGGCTCTGGGAAATCAATTAATTTGCAATCCATAAAACTTGTAATAAGAAAGATTTTGCATTCTCTTGCAGCAGAAGTGCCAAGAACTCTGCTACAGAGAGCTAAAGAAACATTTCCTGTTGTGAGAGGAAGGATGGTACGTGTTTTGTGCTTGTGTGCTTAGAAGAAATTAATTATGTCAATTCTCATTGCTTAAAAAATTAAATATTTATGCCTATCTTGGTTTAGTTTCCATGATCCATCTGGGGAGTTTACATGGTTCTTCGTATTATAACAGTATGGTATATTATGTAATAGAGTGAGCAATTCAAGGAGAGTGATATCGGTAGGTCATGTAGTACACATGTGAGAATGAGAAATGCATACAAAGGTTTGGCTAGAAGACCTGAAAGATTGAGACGACTTGGGAGTCATTTGTGCAAATGGATTTTAGATATATAATTTTGGGGAGTTTGGACTTGGTTTGTTTGTGTTAGGATGAAAAGTCATGATGGGCATGTGTGAACCCAGTAATATGTGCTTAGGTAACACAAAGAGCAGCTATTTTCTGTACTACCACAAGGACCATAAGTTTCTGAGAAGGTCCCTACATTATGAAAATAATACTTTATAAGATTATGAAGTCTAGAGAAGGAATCCGTAGAGAGCAGCTTTTATGGGGTAGATGTAATGAGCATTGTTTGATGTATGGTGTTGTACAGCCATGACTGATGGAAGATATGATTGTTTTACAGAACTATACGAATTCAGAGAAGCTTTTAGTGGGTCCATATGGTGAGATATACCCAGCAAGTCATGATGCAAACCAGGCCATGAATATAAAAGCTGAGGAAGTCTCAGACTCAGAAGAGAAAGCTGATCCTCAGCAAATAACAATTCAGGAGATAAAGGCTGAACCTGAGGTGAGCTGCATGATTCTGTATGTCAACTGTTAGGCGGATATCACAAATATGCAAAAATGTCAATTGTCATCTCCATCTCTGTGGCTGTCTGAACAGAGGAAACATCTCCACTGTGCTGCTGGCTGGCCTTTGAAGACCTTTTTCTGAAGTGTCTCTAGACAGTTAATATTTTGTTGAATGAATGTTGCTTGTGATGTACCACTTCCATTTCTTTTTAATCAGTTGTGATGTAGATGAAATTAAATTTTGTGTAAACTGAACCATGTTTCAGAGAAATTCTATAGCAGCAAAGATCCTTATGGAGTCACGGAACTGTTTGCAGTTAGTTACTGGTACACTTATTAGAACCAAGAATTTAAATTACTAGAACTCCTATAAGCTAATTACAATGAACCCCACAAACATTTCCTGCTGTGTTTGTGTGCACAGACAAGAAATTTATTTTCATATGTCAGTTCTCTTGGTCAAAGAAACTATATTTTGTCACCTGCTACTGATTGTTTGCATAATCTATGTGGGGAGTTTCTTACACTTGGGTGTAGACATTATAACAGTTTTGTGTATTATATAGGAGGGTGATGTGGGTAAGTCACGTAGTGCACATGAGAGAGTGAGAAATGTATACAAAGTTTTGGAGGAAACACATGAGAAAAAGACCACTTGGGAGACCTAAGTGCGAATGGAAAGATGTTATTAAGATAGGGTTTACAGAAATAATTTGGAAGGGTCTGTACTGGGTCTGATTATCTTAGGATACGGAGCCATGATGAGGATGTGACCACAGTAATGAGCCTTTAGATAACATAAATAACTTCATGGAGCTGAGTGAGACTTTGAGAAGATACCAATTGCTTGGCCATTGAAGAATTTCCCAACGTTGTATCGAACCTGAAATTTATTAATGTGTTCGCAAGAACCTGTCACAGGTCACTATCCTGATCCATTTGAATCCAGTAAACAGCATCGCATTCTAAGTCTCTTTAACACTTTGCAGACCGCGCACGCATTAATATGTTTTTCGCTTTAAACATGGCAGACCAGTCGCGTATTAATACGTTTTTAGAACATGATAAGTTGCAGCACACTATACAGCGCTGTGACACCACCCAACTTGCAGTAGCTGCCTGCAGCTGCATGATAAGCCTCTGGAATGTTTGCTGACTAATCAGTTATGTGACCTTGCTGTAACTGTATGCCTCTGCAAAGGAAAATAAATGCCTTTATTACTTCAAGCTGTACGTAGCATGCTGTCAGTGAGTAGTGCAATATGCGAACATATAATCCTGGGAAACTTACAAAGTATGGCCTGATTTGTTCGTATAGTTACTGAAAGCACTTCAGGCTGTATTGGAAATTCAGAATTTTATTCTGGTGAAGGAAAGAAATTACAAGAAACTATTCTTTCCGTTTTGGAACCCTATCTTGATCAAAATTACCATGTCTATCAAGACAATTATTATAACAGTGTGGCAACTGCAGAACACCCACTTTCGAGATAAGTACATGTTTGTGGAACAATTAGGGTGAACAGAGGCCTTCCTCCAGATCTGAAAGAGGAATGTAAATCCCTGAAACGTGGTGAAACCACATTCAGGAGGAAGGGGGATATTCTTCTTCAGTCCTGGAGGGATACTCGTGTTGTGAATATGATTTCCACAATTCACAATTCGAGCATGGTTGATGTTCAGAGGAGACATGGACAGTTAAAGAAGCCTGTTTGTATTTCCGAGTATAATATGTTCGTGAAGGGAGTTGATAGAGCCGATCAGTACTTGGCCTATTATTCTCTTCCTTGGAAAACAGTAAAGTGGACGAAGAAAGTTGTCTTGTGGCTTATAAATTGTGACATTTTCAATTCATTTTTGGTTTTCAAAAATCTAAACCCTCATTCAAAATTGAAACACAAGGCATTTCTGCTGAATGTGGCAAAAGCCTTGGCTACAGACCACATGGTAGCGGCAAAACCGGTGGCAGACACAGTCTTAGTGCGACCAGGCCCATGTACTTCCACCCCACGCAGACCTCATTTTGACCCCCCTGGGCGACTCGGGTGATATGCGGAAACATACCCTCGCAAAAATTGTGAAGAGTGAACATTTGAAGGGGAAGAATCCTTCTAGGCAAGGCAATGCCGTGTCTGCCCAGTTCACAAGAAAAGGAATGTGACTGTCTACATTTGCAAGTTTTGTGTAATGCCACTTCACAGAGGGGAATGTTTTGAGGAACATCACACCCTCAAGCACTTCTAGGAGCATTGGTAAGTGTTTTATAAAATGTTTAGTTCATAAAATTAACGAGGAGATTTTATATTAATTTTAAAGTGAACAGTGCACAAGTTACGGTAGTAGGTAAAAACATGCCGGTCCCCAGGGTGATTTAAATATTTAAATTGCTGGTCCACAAAGTGTTAAGATCCATTTAAACATTATCTTCCCATCTATGCCTGTGTCTTCCTAGTGGTTGCTTTCTTTTTGAAAAAGTTATATATAATAGACTTCAACATCATCTCGACATAAATAAAATCCTGGCGCATGAACAACATGGATTTCGTACTAAATTGTCCACGGATACAGCCACTCATGACTTAATAAATACTATTCTATCAGCATTAAATAACAAACTAGTTGTAGGAGGTTTGTTTTGCGATTTGACTAAGGCTTTTGATTGTGTAAATCATGAAATACTACTTGCAAAACTGGAGTTTTATGGTATCAATGGTTTAGCAGGAAAGTTGCTCAAAGACTATTTGACTGATAGGCAGCAAAGAACAATATTGAATAATAACACTGAAAGTGGTGTTTCTAAATGGCAAAAGGTTAAACAGGGTGTCCCTCAGGGTTCTATCCTGGGGCCATTGCTCTTTTTAGTATATATTAATGATTTACCATATATAATAAATAAAGTGTCAAAGCCAGTTTTATTTGCGGATGATACCAGCATATTGTGTTGCAAGTCGAACTACAATGAACTTGTTATTACTTTAAAAGAAATTCTTGAATTAATTAATGTATGGTTTTCTATTAATTCGTTAACTTTGAATCTGACAAAAACAAATTGTGTCCAGTTTTCATCAAAACCTAATTTACCAATAGATATCAATATAAACCATGGGGATATCCAAATTAATAACACGAGTACACTGAAATTTCTTGGAATAACAATTGACAGTACTTTATCATGGAAAGAACACATCAAATATACAGCCAGCAAATTAAGCTCGGCTAGCTATGCCATCAGAATCCTAACTTCAGTTATGTCCCTAGAAAGCCTATTGATGACTTATTATGCCTATGCCCATTCTATCATGTCATATGGTATAATATTCTGGGGTAATTCAACTAATAGTGACCAAATTTTCATAATTCAAAAAAGAATAGTTAGAATAATAATGAGAGCGGGTAACAGGGACTCTTGTCGACCAATTTTCAAAGCATTAAACATTCTTCCATTCTATTCACAATATATTTTCTCAATATCTGTTTTTGTGGTTAAGAATATGGACAAGTTTGTAACAAATTCAGATATTCATGGCATGCACACTAGACGGGGTTTAGATTTACATTATCCAACCTGTAAACTGACTAAAGTGCAAAAGGGAGTGTTTTATAGTGGGATTAGGATATTTAACAACTTGCCATGTAGAATTAAAAGCTTGTCAGAGGACATTAAGAAATTCAAATATTCCCTAAAAAAATTTTTGCAGGTGGGTTCTTTTTATTCCTTACATGAGTATTATGAATGGAAATCAAGGAATGATTGTGCTTCCTATAGATAAAGATTGCACCTATTATTTTGTCACATCTAGAATATAATATGATCTGTCTGGTTTTGTTTATAATTGTTGTGAATGGCACCTGATTTTTGACGTTGTTTGTTTCGGTGTCGTGTCTGTGATTTGGTTTGATGTGTTACTTGTTTGTGTTCTACAACTGTTAATGTACTACAATTATATGTGGCCTTTTTAAATGTCTTGGATATTTAATTTTTAACAATTTATCATTTTAAATGTACTTTTTATTGACATGTTCTATATCTCAAGGCAGCACTGCCAATTGTAGATCTCTGGAACGAAATAAATATGTATGTATGTATGTTGCCTTTTCTCAACAAATCCTGTATGCATTCATCTTCTCCATGTCTGCTGTATGAGCTGCCCATCTCATCCGCCTTGACTTGATAATTTTAATTATGCTTGGTGAATGAAGATTACAAGTTACAGAGCTCCTCATTATGATGTTTTTAGGTACCAAAGAAAGCAGATATTTTCTGTACTTCTTGCAGTGACCATTTGTCTCTCAGGAAGGTCACTGAGCTATGATCCAAATACTTTCTAATGATCTTGATAGATGTAGAGAAGAAAATCTGTAGAAAACAGCTCCTATGAGTTAGATGTAATGAGAAGCAGCCATAGCAAGGAGAGCATATGCTGTTTATGTGGTGTTTTGCATCCAATTCTGAGAAAGATGTGATGGTTTTTACAGCACTGTAGAAATTCAGAGAACGTTTTAGTGGATACATATGGCGAGACATACCCAACACCTCATAATGCAAATCAGGCCATGAATGTAAAAGCTGAAGCAGTCTCAGATGCAGAAGAGGAAGAGGATCCTCTTGCAGTAACATTTCCAGAACTAAAGGCTGAACCTGAGGTGAGCTGTATGTGCACGGTTAGGCAGATAACACATGTGCAGAAGTGCCACTTGTCTTCCTCATCTCCATCTCTGCCTCTGCACATGAAACAGCTTCTAACCGCTCACTCCGTTGGGCCCTTTATGTTGTGCCACCTTCCTTCTCTTACCGTCCTTTTGGCCCCTTGGTTGCTGGTTGTAGCTGCTCCTCTAGCCGTTCCCTCTCACCTGTGGGTACTCTGAGTTTGCAGGTTGCTGCTGTGTCCTTCTTATCCAGTTCTGTTTCCCTTTTTGTTGTTGTGAACAATTGTTTGTGGGATATGGGTTACTTCAATGCTGGGTGCCAGTAAGCTTACTATAATGGCTTACATTTCAGGAAAAAGGGGGAATGAACCAGAAACTACAGGTGATAGGTACTGCATTCGCACTAGAGCGATGAGATTCTGTCTCAGGATGAATACGGGCCTCACGTCAGCGGGAAAGATAAGAGTGTTTATAGCTAGGCACTAACACACACTGTTTAATTAGCAGTTCTTGATATACATGTAACAGCACTTGTCTTTAATCCCTTAAAACACCTTGAAATCGCTCAAACGTTGGCGACCAGATCCATGGCTAGTTATTTAGCGACTGCTTCTTTTAGCACAACACATAGGAGTAACACTTTCACTTAAACTCTTAAGCCAAAGTAAGATTCACATTAAATTTTGCAGAGTTATTCAGGGATTCTTCCCATAACACACTTAAACATAATTCTGTTTTAACTTTGACTTTTAAACCAAACTGACAGTGACGCCAAATTTTAGACTTTACACTTGGAGAGTTGTTCAGAGACTCCTTTCGCAGACTGACTCTGCTTCGAAGCAAGAAGTCTTCACAGCTTCAACTCCGCCTCCAAGTTACTACTCTAATTTCGGCTGATTGGAACAATTCGAATTTAGGGAGTTAACCATAATTCTCACTGCTCCAATCACCTAGTTTTAATTTGGGACTTTGGACCTTAAAGTCCTAACGTCGTTTTTAACAGCTGCTTGAAAAATTATACCAGTAGCATGGGTTGCTGGCCTTCACACTTTTGACTTACGGAGTTCAAAACCTGTCAAGTGTAACTTTACCAAAGGATCCCACCGGTCAACTTTCGAACTGAATTTCCAGGAAAACTCTGCGGGGTGCTTCCTGCCTGGTCTTTGTAGCAGTGAAGCAGGCCCTATTCTTGAAACCAAGAATTGGGCTAAGTCACCCTTGAATGTTCCTTACTACATCCTATGCTTAATTACTGTAAAAAGAAATATTGATTACAAATAAAGCTGGTGGTGTCAGTGGTATGGCTACAAGCTCTACTGTGCTGCTGATCAGATTTTGATGCCCCCCCCCCAAAAAAAAATGTCTCTAGGTAACTGTAGTTTGTTTAATGTTGCTTGTGATGTACCAGTCCCATTTTCTTTTAAGCAGATGTAATATAGCTGGAATGAAATACTTTGTGAACTGCATGTTTGTTGTAAATTCTGTATAACAAAAATCCTTTACATTTATCTTGTTTGTCCAATCCACTAAGCAGTGCTTTGGTACTACATCATAGGGTTCCCAGGTTCTATAAATGCTAAAGTTTACAATTTGTCTTGTGTCTTTGATGTAGTCTGTACCCATGTAATAACACTGCCGTGTCCTTGTATTGAGGATTTGTTATAGGATAACTAATGTTTCACTAAAGATTTGTAACTGTGTGTGACAGATTATAGACACTTATTACCTGTTGCCCTTTGTCTGAAGTAAATTTAATATACCTGACACTGTTGGAGTTGCCTCTGTACCTGCTGTCGGGTGATTAGTTGTTGTTATTGAAGAATTGGCATTGGTAACTCATCCAAAAATATAGATACAATTGTGGTGAAGTGGAATATACAATGGATGTAATTAAACACACAGATAAAGCTATTAATGAACACAAAAAAAAATTCTATATATGCCTGTTGACGGCGTTTCTTACTTTTCTCAGCTGGTTCACAGTGACTGTTGTACCACTGGCTGCAAGGTGCATACAGATTTTGCCAATGAATCGGTATGTCTGTGGCCAGTAACATTTGGAATGAAGTATACAATTCACAGGTTACAGAAGTTGTTGAAAATGCTGTCCCCCTACACGTAGACATTCTTTGCACCAGCAGAACCTGTTTTGCAGGAATATTTGCAATTTCCCTATTACTTTTTTTTTTAATTCTTCCATATGGTGTTCACTGTTTTAACCTTTGTCCTGCAAGAACCACAGAAGATAATATCATAAGAATTAAAGTTGGGTGAATGTGCCTTTCAAATACCAGTGCTGATATTTCTGTCCCTCAAGGTATCAGACAAAGCCTGCATAGATATACATGCAATGCGTGCAGTAGCTTAGTCTTACTGAAACCAGCCATAGAATCTTTGTTCATCTGTTAACTCTAGAAAGAATTGTCTGAGAATGAACAATTAATTGTTCCATTAAAAAAATGCAGGCAGAGCAGCCCTTGCCCTTACAGCATGCCGGAATCCAGCTTTCACACTTCATGTGTTAGATGTGGATTGCATGAATTCCAGTAGCAATTATTTTTCATATTTATGTATCCCTGCAATTGAACCCATGCTTCATCAGAAAAGAATGTCAATTGTGGATCAGTCTCATCTTCAGTGATACATTACAGAAACGAACTGCAAAAATGAACCCTGCTAGCTGGATCACACAGCTGCAAGCATGGATTACTATTGTCTTATATGGTTTAAGCTGCAGCAGTTGTGTTGGCTTTCTTACGCTCTACTGTGACACTCCAGTCTCTATGAGCTAGATATTGAGCACTTGGCGCTTATTCTTTTCTTTCTTTTTTTTTTTTTTTGTCAATTAAATAGTCTCATGAATCAAAGTTTATTCACCAAATTGTGGATTATTTGTCTTCTGGGAACTCTTTCATCACAAAATTTTCACAGGCACTTACTAGCAGAAATGTATGTGCCATACAGAAATACACATTGCTCTAAAGGAGCCATGTCAAACATGCGGCCCCCATAGCCACAAAGTGCGGCCCCTCAACTTTTAGAGCTAATTGATATTAAAATCAATATTAAAATTTTAGTAGAAATATTTTTTGTAAAGACAATTTACCAACAGACCAGAAGACAAGAGGTCTCACGCAGACATAAATTAGCAGGCTGCAGGAAAAGTGTTTTTGAGAATTGCAGAAGGGTTTGTCCAACCAACGGTTTGTAAAGTTCGTAAAGGGCAAACCATTGTATTTCAGAAGGTTAATGCACTAAAATCCGCACAGCCTCACCACCCCAAGTATTTTGAAGAATCCCTTTTGGGGGCGTAGTATGAATGCAAGGAGGGTGGCAACTGACAGACAAGTGCAAGGGATTTCTACCTTCAAAACTAGCTTGCAACCCCCAGTCATTGTCTAATGGGCTGCTAGCAAACTTTCACTTTTATGACCATTGAGACAAGATACACCTTCCTACTAGTCCGGTAGTCTCTTGTACATTGTCATTCAGTTCATTTTCAAACAGCGACCGGTGCTGATGTTACACTGTGATGAACGTATAAAGGTTATAATTAAACATTAAATTATCAACTACAAGTTTTCTTATATATGTACAGTAACTTTTAAAGGGCAATGTTGCTTTCAAAAATTCAAGTAGCAAAAAAAGAACTATTGAAAGTGAGCGCCGTGTTTTTCAAGAAAAATGGGAAATCTATTTTTTCTGTTGTGAAATAGAAGGTAAAATTACATGTTTGATTTGTGGGCAAAATATAAGTGTTCAACTTTAGGTAATGATATTGAAATTATTCCTAAATAATAAATAGAATTACATTTCCTTGTATCAAAATCTAATGTATATTTCTATTTTGAAGTGCGGCCCTGCACTATTATTTATAGGGATGAGGTGGCCCTCTGTACAAGTTGAGTGTGACATGCCTGCTCTAAAGTATACCGCATCATGATAGAACACAGTGCTCACTAATTGTAACAGAACAAATGACTAATGGAGTTGATAACTGCCGCCTAATACTGACAAATCATAAACACATTCCCATGCATGAACTGCATTAATTGCCGTGAAATATAATGCCATGAAGCCATCCACAAAGTCAATAACTTCACTTAATTCCAAACATCGACCATCAGGCATGCTCATTTATTGGCAAAATTCATATTTGACTGACGGTTTGTTGGTGCCCTTGAATCGCAGCACTCTGAATCAGTCAATAACTGTAAGAACCTCCCTGTACAAATACAAAAAGATACATCTACTCAATGATAAACACAACGAAGACAATAAACATTATTCAATATGAGGTGGTATCAGATAGTTCCTGGACTGTTATTGTTGTAAGTGCTCAATGAAAGAACATGAGAGGGGAGGCCAAAGGTCACACTTCTGAAAGCCTAGTGCATCAGTCTGCCATGTGATGCCACACACTGATTATGCATTGTTTTTACTCTAGTCCTTTTTCGACTTGGTGTTTCATTTTGTCTGCAATAGATGGCAAAATTAAGCGATGTGTCTGTATCAAGTTTTGCTTTAAGTTTGGTAAATCCACTGCCAAAACCCGTGAAATGCTTCATGAGACTTTTGGAGATCATTCTTTAAGCCAGACAGAGGTTTCTGAATGGCATTCACATTTCAATGCTGGTCAAGTGTCAGTTGAAAATGACGAACTTTCAGGGTGGCCAAGCACCAGTAAAACGACAGAAAATGTTGAAAAATATGAGAACTCATCCACAAAGTCCATTGCCAAACAATCCATTAGCTCACAGACACCATTGGGATTAGTTATGAAGTTTGCCAGGAGACCTTAACAGAAAATATGAACATGCCCCTTATTGCTCCTTCATCATGACAATGCACCTGCTCACACGTCCCAGAAGACCACAGAGTTTGTGACTTTACAACATGGTTATCATTCCCCATCCACCCTACTCGCCGGACTTAGCCCCCTGTAATTTCACTGTTTCCCAAACTGAAAATGAAACTGAAGGGACAATGTTTTGAAACAGTATCTGACATCCAAAGGGAATTGCAAGTGTTACTAGACAGCATTGAGGAAAATGACTTCCACGGCTCTCATGAAGCATGGAAAAAATGATGGGAATGCTGTATATGTTCTCAAGGAGACTATTTTGAAAGAGATGACAGACAAATAAAGTTAAGCCAGTATTTCTCTTTTACCCTAGTCCAGGATCTTTCCAGTACATGAAGCTTCCATGGATTTTAGTCCGACCAATAACAGAAGTTCTGTTTGTTAACACACCAAGATAAGTGGAAGTGTGCCTTGTCACTCATGCCAATGACTGCATCATCTGCCACAGTTTTAAGTATGTTTTGTGCAAAAGAGACAGAATGCCCAATCATGTTGTTGCAACTCTTGCACAACAATCATCTTATATGGATAAAAATGCAGATCTAGCTGCAATAATCATCTCACACTCCGATCTGAAATGCCTAATGCAATGGCATGCTTCTTTGCAGAACTATGGGGATTAGTCACTACTGCCCGCCTAACAGTCTCAACATTCTCAGGTGTTCGGACAGTTTGTGCACCTCCAGGCAGTTTGTTCTTTAGTGCTGAGCCAGTTGATATGAAGCTTACAATCCACAAAAAGATCGTTGTCCTACTTGAAACTTTACCATGATGACCCACATTAAAGTGCACATGGAAATGTCTCTGAGTCAGGGTAACAGTGTCACCAGTTTTAAAAAAAAATGTCTCAACAACACAAGCACGATGTTCCATGGTCCACTGTTCCATGTCTACTGAAATGGTGTACTTTGAGCTGTTGAAAGTCAGTGAGCCCTCTCTTCCCACACCACCATTGCCCAGACTAGTGTCAGCTTAAAAATGTCAGGTTTCCCTCCCAGACCCTGTACAAAATTATGCATTCTTGGCAGTTATACATAAGCAAACAACTCGCTACACTCTCAACTACATAGGGTTTTAATTATTATTATTATTATTATTATTATTGTTGTTATTTCTCTTTTTGTCATTATTATTATTATTATTATTATTATTATTATTGTTATNTCTATACTTTGGATGGTAGTGACAGTTGCGAATTCAAGGTACTGATATAATAAATTTATATGTGTAAAATATTGTTGTATGTTGGATGTGTGTGACGCGACAAATAACTTCACACCATTCTTCGCTCTAGCCAATTTATTGCACTCACTCTTATTACTATGCAGTTCACAATTACTTCTCCTGGTGTAGTCACTTTGATTCCAGTTTCTGTTATAAACCCTCAGTTGGACAGCAGAAAATGCACCTCGCTTCATTGTTGCATAATCGCTGTGTTTGCAGAGGTGTTGCTGGGCAGTGCTGTATAGCAACCAGCGCACTTTGGCTTGGTTAGGCACAGCATGGAGAAACACCGCTTTCCTTTCTGTTGTGTAACTTGGCCGTTTATCAAGAGTCTGTCTTTCTGGTAACTTGTTCCACATCCCGTTGCCCAACAAAGGGTTGACATGTCACGCTGGTCGCTTCTTAAGGCTGTTCGTCCCGAATAGCCTAACAGTGCACCACCGGCCCTTTCCTTCCGAGGCTATACTTGCAACATTTTCTTTTTGTGTGGCTCGGTGTTTCTTTTCTTCCTGTTATCCGTTCTCCAACCTCTACATCCGCTCCCTCCTTAAGACTAGCTTGTCTCAAGCGGTTTCCTGGTAATGTGTCAGGAGATCCAGTTGTATCACAATCATCCCTCACTTTCTCTCTCTCTCATTCACTCTCTGGGGAGGCCAGTGCTACTATGTTGCCTGCTCCTCCTCTGTGCTAATGGTCCAACCTTTGTTTTTCATGTTTGTCGGGATGTCGTGCAGCATGTCTGCTGTCCGGCCTGTCAGGGCTATGATTAAGTGCGTATATTTATTCTGAGTACCAATGGTTGTGCTCCACTATGGTCTTGAGTTGGCACCGGGACACTCTCCAAGGTGTTCTTCCATTTGATGTTGGTGGCTGAACTGCACTTGCACAGATCACTGGTCTACTTCCCCACTCGACAGCAGTCTCTTTCTTTTTCTGGGATCGACGAAGTCCTTGGGTCAGTTTCTTTTTGTCGATGTCTCTCCTGCCTCATGCCACTGCTGCACAACGGGACACCTGTCTGTCGGTTTGCTTTTTCTGTGCCACTCTTGCATGGTGGCTGGTCTCTCTGCGGCCGACAGCCAGTCCTTTTTGGCACCCATCCTGATTCTGGGTCTGTTCCTTCATCTGGCGGGGGCCCTCCGTGCCCCGATTTCTGTCCATCTCTTGGCAGGCCGTTGCCTTTGTATCCATTCCGGGTTTGATTTCGGCCACCATCTCCTTGTGGCTGCTGTCCATCCCTTTTCTCATGGTGGCCATCTCTTCTCACCAGACTTTCTCATCGGCATTCATTTTTTCCTCAATTCTTGTCAGCATTTCGATTATTCGTTGCATATCTTGCTTCTCCATTTTCTATTTGCAGGATAATGCTCAATGCACTTGTAAATGCAATAATTAGTTCTGAACTTGTGGCGTGTTTAAGTTCATATCCTACTGTAACACCAGTTGTCGCGTGTTGGATTTGGGTGACACGACATAACTTCACACTGGCCTTGGATCTAGTAAATTTATTGCACACTCGCTCTTACTCTTATACAGTTCACAATTTCATTGTCCCAATTACATCTGCTGTAGTCACTTCCAGGCCTGATTCCAGTTTCTCTTATAAACCCTCAGTTGGCCAGCAGAAAATGCACCTCGCTTCATTGTTGCTTAATTGCTGTGTTTACAGAGGCGTTGCTGGGCAACACTGCATAGCAAGCAGCACACTTCAGCTTGGCTTGGCTAGGCACGGCACAGAGAAACACCCTTTCCTTACTGTTGTGTAACCTCATTTCCACTGTTGCAGAATGTGACAACCGACCATTTATCAAGGGTCTGTCTTCATGGTATCTTGTTCCACATCCTGTTGCCCAACAACAGTTTGACAAGTCACAGTATTGTTATTTTAATGCAGTATAATCATTAATTTGGAATGGATGCAGAAGTTGTTTTGTGGATTGTTGGATTGCGATTCCTTTTTTAAAATATATCATGGATAGCATGTTACCTTCTCAGTTTACAGACACGTGTGGTAACCTCTGCTGTAACAGTTCTTATTAACTCTTGTTTACATTATTTGTTGTGGATGGAAGTTCGCCCTTTAAGGGGAATTGCTCCATCAGGAAGCAGAAAATCATGTTAACACGCCTTCAAATGAGGCACAGTTGCCTGACACATATGTACCTATCTTAATAGTATGCATCCTGTTATGTGTTATAAACAAGGTACATAAAATGTGTTGTGCGAATATAAATATTGTCACGTGTTGGATGTTTCACGCGTGACAAATAACTCCACGCCATCTTGGATGTAGCAAATTTATTGCACACTTGCTCTTACACTTACACAATTTACAGTGTCCCAGTTGCTGCCATCTGCAGTATTACAATTACTTCCAGGGTTCCCCTGTCTTGGATCCATTCACTCAATACAACTTAACAACTCGTGGCTGCTGAACTTCCACTGCACTCGGTGACTGCTAGACTGCCACTGCACTCAGCATCTGCTTGACTTACACTCATCTCCTTAGGCATTCCAGTTTCTCTTATAAACCCTCAGCCAGACAGCGGAAAATGCACCTTGTATCCCTGTTGCATAATTGCCATTTTTACCAATTGCCTAGCAGTATTCATAGCACGGACTAGCCTGTTGCGTGACATCACAGCCTAGTGGGGAGGGGTGTTTACCGAGCATTGTGTAATGATGGAAGGAGTAGGGGTGTGTGATGTCACTCTCGGAAACAGAGTTCACGTGACCCCTACTTTCTCTTACGCCATCCACGTTACAATATAAATGCTATCACGACTAATAAACAATGTTCTAACTGCGCACAACACATTTTGGAAACCAGACATACATTTGACACAGTGGACCAGACCATAAAAATATTACATACAGAAAGGAAGGGACACAAACTCAACACATAAGAAAGATATTATATATGTGAGACGTAATGAAGACAGGTCGACAGATGAACGATACATTTACAGAAATACATAACCCCATATTTGACATTCTAGTAAAAAGACACACACCAAATAACCCCATGCCTTCCCTATCTCTTCAACCACTCACAGTAGGCTCCCCCCTTCCTCATACTACTTGACGTTCTACAAACATACCCACATATACAGATACCCACCAAACACGTAGTCTAGACCAAAATGCTACAACATAGTGACAACATCAACACAGGAAGCAGCCTGTACACATATCATTGTAAGAAAATCAAATATACATAAGTACATATACTTGTATGAAGGGTAGGCCTTCTTGGCCCTTGCCCCGCGACCTATGGTGGTCTGTTGTGTTTAATGACACTCACAAGCTTCTCCTAATAATAATTAAAAAACTTTTACAGATCACTCTGAATACACAACCTGTTGGGTGACATACAGAATAATGAGGATAAGCTCCACAAGACGATAGTAAGGGCAAGACTACACGACCTAACTCATGTGAGCATATTATACTTTAGCATCCTGTTGCATTGAGTCATTATCCTTATTATTAAAGCACCCGTCAATAATGCAACAATATTTTTTTTTAAATATTAAAGACATCTAGAATATGTTTATCACTAAAAGTGTAACTTTAATGATGTGATTAAAATCATAAAATATCTTTAGTTTGCCATATGTTTCGTCTCAGTTTACAACATGTTTTGGCTGCACGTGGGCCCATCATAAAGACATTTTTCTTTTGTTTTTTGGGGGGACCACTGCACTGTTCACTTGTCCATCGTGTTCCCATGCACGTCATTGTTTAGTTTTTATTTCATGACGAATGCTGTCATTGTATTCTTTTTCGGGTATCATACTGTAATGTATAATGTGTATTAGTATGATTAGTATAAATATTGTGATGTACCTTATGTCCATCACCGCAACAACCTCTACAATTGGAACGGACACTTCCACGACAACAGACGTGGAAATTGTGGAGTTCCTGCAGTGACAAATCGTAGCAACGAATTGTCGTTGAGTAACAACGGATGAGATGAAACACATTACCAGTGTATAAGGAGCATTCCCGAAGCAACGGATTGTCGAACACGTGAGATTGAACCTTTTTGAGGGGTGTCCTCTACTGAGTCCGCAAAACACCTACATAAGCCGAGAGCTATAGAAAGCAAGAATACAGTTGGAACCTAGTTGCCATATGATACAGACAGAAGACAGTTGAGATCCAGCCACGGCCAAGGATAGTTGAGACGTCGCATTGAAGTATTAGGCCAGAAGTCAAGTTACACTACAAGTGATAACAATTGTATGGTGTGTAAGAGTGAATGTTCAATAAAGATTCGCTAAATCCGAGACCCACTAAAGTTATTTGTCGCGTGACATACCCAACACGTGACCCCATCCTCATGATTTCTATCATGTTGTCTTCATATATCAAATGATGCAATTCTGTGTACTTATGTTTTTGTGTGTCATATTTCTCTTGTATATGTGTTATTAGTATGGTCTTCCTATATACTAAACATAGTGTAGGTAGCATGTCTAGTGCTGTCTATCATAAAGTTCATGCACTGTTTGAAATATTGCATTGTGTGTCTTGATGTGTATGCCATTCATATGTAAATTGTTCTTGTATACTTTGTAAATATGATACCTATCTAGTGTATTTAAATGTCTGCTTTTCCTTCCAATCCTTACATCAATAGTGTCTGCTGTTTTGCCATGTGAGTGTCCCATATTTAATATGTGGTTTGAATATCCAGATGTGCTACATACAACCATCCATAAAGTTTACCATGGAAAAAGAACAACATAAAAAAATCAATTACTTAGACATTACTATAGATCAGAAAGATAGGAAGTTGGAATTCTCAATATACAGAAAACCAACAAAACAGACATTATAGTACCTAAGAGTTCCTGTCATCAATATGAACATAAACTTTCGGGTATAAGGTAACTGCTCAAGTGACTACACACACATCCGATTACTAAAAAATCACTTGGGGATCATCAGTGTGATTTTCGATGTAACAGATCAACTACAGATCATATCTTTTGCATTTGTCAGATATTGGAGAAAAAATGGGAGTACGATGAGACAGTACATCAGCTATTCATAGACTTCAAGAAAGGCTATGATTCAGTTAGGAGGGAAGTATTGTACGTACAATATTCTGATAGAGATTGAGATACCCATGAAACTAGTTAGGTTGATTAAAATGTGTTTAAACAAAACATATAGTAAAATCCATGTAGGTGAATGTTTGTCTGATAAATTTCCTATCCAGAATGGTCTAAAACAAGGAGATGCTTTATTGCCACTCCTTTTTAACTTTGCTTTAGAATATGCCATTAGGAAGGTCCAGGGAAACCAGGTGGGACTGAAATTAAACGGGACACATGGGATGGTATGGATTGGATTGGATTGATCTGGCTCGGGATATGGACCAATGGATGGCTCTTGTGAACACAGTAATGAACTTTTGGGTTCCATAAAATGCTGGGAAATTCTTGAGTAGCTGCAGAATTGGTGGCTCCTCCAGAAGGGCTCAGCTCCATGAGTAAGTAAGTAAGAGAATCAAAACAAACAGAAGAAAACACGATAAAAAACATCCAACAAAAAATGGATACAGCACAAATGTAATTAGGAAACCAATACCACATAAAGAAAATATACAGGTAAATCCATACCATCAAAAAACAATGTGAGATGCAGGCATCCCACAATAGAGTCACTTCTGTTACCAGAAAATCATGTCAACATGTAGCGGTCACAAAGTTTTAAAGAGATTTATCACAAAATATTTCATTTCCATTGTAGTACAATTTTAATTTTTATGTTTTAATCTTTAGTATCTAATTTTAAAATTTTATTATCTGAGTATTTTAAAATTTTAACCGAAAAGCTCAATTTAAACATTTAAAAACACTCGACTGCACAGTAAGGATTCTTATTGACAAATTAGATGCAAATTGGTAATTACAGTTCAGCAACTGAGTCTGGTATCATTGAACACCCAATGATGACCCAAAACATGTAGTGTCAATACAAACAAATGTTGATATGATAGTGTCTACTTTGTTTTAAATATTGAATATTGTTGTGCAGACTGCATACACTTGTATACATTTTATATACATATGTAGTTGTTGCAAGGCATTTGCACACTTCTACTCAGTTTTGTGTACCCAATACCATTTCACACATCCAGAAATAGTGGCCATTTTCTGGCAAAAGCCAAGCATTTATATTTTGAACAAATCTTGTGTGGCATCCTAGGAGATGACTCATATGGATTTCTTCGTGGTATCAGGGTGGACATGTCTGTTGAAGTAACACTATACTATTCTTCTTTTAGAGGCCTTATATGTGTGTGTGTGTGTGTGTGTGTATAGTCACGTGACAAATAACTTCACGCCGTATTGGATATAGCGAATTTATTGAACAGTCATTCTCACAATTACACAATTTAATAATTTCACAACTACTGTCATCGGCAGTATCACAGATACTTCTCCTGTACTGCCATGAACTCGATACAACCCGACTTGGTGACTGATAGACTGCAACTGCACTCAGCGACTTCACGATCCGCACTGTGTCGCTCCTAATCACACACTCTTGTCACATACTGCTCAGCCGGCTTTTTATACCATTCCCTGTTGCATGTGTCAACAGCGGTGTCCCGTGTTACGTCACCCTGGAAAGTGCTATTACGTCACCATGGGAAGGGGCGTAGTGTTGACTGGCCTGTTACTGTAGCAGTGGCAGCGCTCCAAAGCTGTACGTCACCGCTGGCGGGGGAGGGGCTGTTCTGCATAGCGCAAATATGTCACAATATATAGTATACTGTTACGCTGTTCGGGACAAATGACCTTTAGGGGGGAGCAATGTGATGTACTGCTAGAGAGCCAGAATGATTGAGGAGATCAGGGTTCATTTCCTAGGCAACGTGCAATGTTCCCACTACAATGGCTAGGAATCAGAACGCATCCATTGATATACAGCAGCTAGCATCCAAGCAAGAATTGTTTGTCGTGTAACAGTGGGCGGCATAACCCTTCAACATTGTATTCCCTGTTCAGTCTAAGGGTAAGTTACAACAGTGCAACGTCGGCCAGAGACCAGCAGAGAGTGTATTTGACGTTAGCAGGAAAGAGTTCTTATCTGACTGGAACAGAAGGGTTGTAATATTGGAGAATTAACGTCTTAAGGACGTTATAAGTGGTGAATAATTTTAAGTGTGAGTGTAAAATTGACTGTCCAATTAATATTCGTTCCAATCCGAGAACACACAGTTTCTTGTTGTGTTGCTTACCAAACATGAGACAGTATATTGTTTCAGGGATTTTCCTGGGTCATATGCATCCTTTCTTGGTATCATTTTTTAGCTTAGCCTTTATTGTTATTTCATTCTAGGAGCCTATCAACTATTAATTAGACATCTGTCTAGCTTTACAAATGCATAATTTTATTTAATTTTGCAATTTGTTAAACAGTGGTAGTGCAGCTTAACTTCTGTTGACTCAGAAACCTCCATACATGCCGATGGGGATGGGCACACACCATACGAGGGGGTGTGTTCTCTCTGTCCCCACTTTCATGCCTGCCAATTTAACATCTCACTGTACTGGGGTTTCAAACTCATTTATCTTCCTATTTGGATTTTTCATGTTATTTACTCTCATTTTCCAGGATAATTTGAATGAACTACAACTTGTACATGGTGAGGAGCGACAATATTCCAGTGATGAGAGTGATAATTCATTCAATCAAGAGCAAATTCTGATACCACATCGACGCATACATAGAGGGGAGCAGCCGTTTATATGTGACGTATGTAATAAGTCGTCCATTTCAAAGAATGATCTGAAGAAACATATGTACATACATACTGGGGAGTGGCCATTTCACTGTGCTGTATGTAATAAGTCGTTCATTCATCAGAGTCATCTGAAGACACATCAGCGCATACATAGTGGGGAGAAGCCATTTTGCTGTGACGTATGTAATAAGTCATTCAATCAGCAGAGTCATCTGAAGATACATCAGCGCAAACATAGTGGGGAGAAGCCATTTTGCTGTGACGTATGTAATAAGTCATTCAATCAGCAGAGTCATCTGAAGATACATCAGCGCATACATAGAGGGGAGCAGCCATTTTGCTGTGACGTATGTAATAAGTCATTCAATCAGCAGAGTCATCTGAAGACACATCAGCGCAAACATAGTGGGGAGCGGCCATTTTGTTGTGACGTATGTAATAAGTCATTTATTCATCAGAGTCATCTGAAGACACATCAGCGCATACATAGTGGGGAGAAGCCATTTTGCTGTGACGTATGTAATAAGTCATTCATTCAGCAGAGTCATCTGAAGACACATCAGCGCAAACATAGTGGGGAGCAACCATTTTGTTGTGACAAGTGTAATAAGTCATTCAGTCATCAGACTCATCTGAAGACACATCAGCGCATACATAGTGGGGAGAAGCCTTTTTGCTGTAATGTATGCAATAAGTCATTCCGTCAGCAGAGTACACTTAAGATACATCAGCGCATACATAGTGGTGAGCAGCCATTTTGTTGTGATGAGTGTAATAAGTCATTCAGTCAGCATGGTGATCTGAAGAGGCATCAGCGCATACACAGTGGGGAGCAACCATTTTGTTGTGACAAGTGTAATAAGTCATTCAGCCAACAGAGTAGTCTGAAGACACATCAGCGTATACATAGTGGGGAGAAGCCATTTTTCTGTGATGTGTGTAGTAAGTCATTCAATGTTAAGAGTAATCTCAAGACACATCAGCTCATACATATTGGGAAGCCGTCATATTTCTGTGATGTATGTAGTAAGGCATTCAATGAACAGAGTACACTGAAAACACATCAGTGCATATATACTGCTGAGCTGTCATTTTCCTGTGACATGTGTAGTAAGTCGTTCAGTCAGCTGAGGAGTCTGAAGAAACATCACCGCATACATAGTGGGGAGCGGCCATTTATATGTGACGTATGTAATAAGTCATTCATTTCGAAGAGTGATCTGAAGAAACATATGCACATACATACTGGGGAGCGGCCATTTTACTGTGATGTATGTAATAAGTCGTTCATTCATCAGAGTCATCTGAAGACACATCAGCGCATACATAGTGGGGAGAAGCCTTTTTGCTGTAATGTATGTAATAAGTCATTCCGTCAGCAGAGTACACTTAAGATTCATCAACGCATACATAGTGGTGAGCAACCGTTTTGTTGTGGTGAGTGTAATAAGTCATTTAGACAGCAGAGTAGTCTGAAGTCACATCAGCGCATACATAGTGGGGAGAAGCCTTTTTGCTGTAATGTATGTAATAAGTCATTCCGTCAGCAGAGTACACTTAAGATTCATCAACGCATACATAGTGGTGAGCAACCGTTTTGTTGTGGTGAGTGTAATAAGTCATTTAGACAGCAGAGTAGTCTGAAGTCACATCAGCGCATACATAGTGGGGAGAAGCCATTTTTCTGTGATGTATGTAATAAGTCATTCGGTCTGCAGAGTAGTCTGAAGAGACATCAGAGCATACATAGTGGGGAGCGGCCATTTTGCTGTGATGTATGTAATAAGTCATTCGGTCTGCAGAGTACTCTGAAGAGACATCAGCGCATTCATAGTGGGTAGTGGCTATTTAGGTGTGACGTGTGTCATTCAGTCTGCAAAATAGTCTGAAGACACATCAGCGCATACATGTTGAAGTGTGTAGTAAATCATAGAGCAGTAGAGATGGGTTTAGAGTAAAGGAATAGTATGTGACTTGTAGCATGCCACAGTATTTCATCTTGTAAGTAAGGCAGTTTTGTTGTGTGTGGCACGCTGCATTTTTATAGAATTATACAAGATATTGGAGTTGATTGCTTTTGCTAACCTTTCAAACTGACAGGAAATGAACTGAGTCCAGTGGTACAAACATCTGTGCAAGTGAGTTCCATTTGATTCTGATTGCTGAATGTGCACAATACCCTGCCTTGTTGAGTGGAAACAGACATGACATGACATTCTTCTACGGTTATGATGTTAATTCAGCAGTGGAAACTAATGATTAGTACAGTGTAGTCACTGAAATTGATCGACAACTTATAATTCAGCAGCATCGTATGTTTTTTGCTGTATGTTAACTATGCTCTTATGCCATTACATGTGAGTAAATATCATTTGGATGGAGTATATTGAGATAACTGTTATGGATTTGTCAGACGAGTATTATTGATTATAAAAAGAAAGTTAAGTAAAGATGTGTTTATTCTGCTTGTTGATAAATAAAGTAGCACAGATAATTTAATTCGAAGAATCATGAAAGACTTCCTTACATATTTTTATTGTGAATATCATCAGAGAAACAGAGCTGTCTGTCATGAGATCGAAAAAGAAAGTGGTTTGGTGCTGAGGCACTCCTTTTGCCTTAGAGGGGAAGAGTGAACTGAAAATTGTGAAGTTAGTTTAAGTGTAATTATTAGGGCCTGGATCTTTATGCACTAAAAAGCGGGAAAATATGCACCAAAAATAAAACAATATGCACTTAAGAAATAGGTCACTTTATTCAGACTCGCCTTTTTACATGTATCATTCACTGCAGAAAGTAGCATCACAATAGGCTACTAGAAGTCTTTCAATGTTATATGGAGACAAGCTACGTCTATTGTCCGTGAAAATGAGTTTATAGGCCGAGAATGATCTTTCTACATCAACTGACGTGATTGGACAGTATTTAGACACTGTTGCCAAAGGTTCGGAACATTCATCTGGCAAAGATACCCTAATTCCACTCAAGTACTGACTAACTGACTGATTCTTTTTTAGTCCTGGGTTCAAATTCAACACCATTTCTAACTTGCATTTAATCTTGTCTACAATTTCGCCTAGTGCAAAATTCAGTGAACAAGTTGCTTTCTGAACGAGTTGAAGTGAGTCATGAAGGAGTGCACCACAAGATTCTAAGCTCTCAATGGCTTTTGAAACTAGAAAAATGTGCAGGGATAAAATTCATGTCTTGATAAACGGTATCACATCCAAACACCACTTTTGCTTCACGGACACATGCATACTCATCTTCAAGTTTTGTAACCACTTCTTTTACCTGATTGAAATTCTCCTGATAAAATGAAACTGTGGATATCCATGTCCCCCACCTAGTTAGGACAGGTTCAGGTGGCAGAGGAACCTGAGGTAGGCAATCTTTGTAGAACTGGACACGAGCTGGTGCTTTCAGAAACATTTTTTTTCCACTTGCAATTAAATCGTTAACAGGTGGAAACTGTGCGCGTACTTTTTCTGCAGTATGGTGTAATCCGTGAGCTAAACAGGTTACGCGTATAAGATTTGGATAAAATAGTTGTAAGGCCTATGCTGCTTTCAAAATATAGAAAGCACCTTACAACAATTATTCTCAATTTCAGATGGCCATAGTAGTCACAGAGAATCATTTACAAATCCAGCTATTGTGCTATGGTTGGTTTTCTATAGTACTTTGCAAGCAAGAAGATGAGGTTTGCCGGGTTCATCTGGATGTAGCTTAACAACTATGAAATTTGCTATTCATCGGCCACATAAATCAGTTGTCTCATCCTTAATTTCAAACATATATGCAGAAATATGCTCTTACGTTTAGAATATGCTATAACGACCAAAAACCCTCAAAATATGCATTTGCATATGCACATATGCATTTTCAAAAAATCCGGGCCCTAGTAATTATATATATATATATATATATACTAGCTGTACCTGGCCACACGTTGCTGTGGCTCAGTCTGCCCATTCTTCTCCAGTTTGATTTGCAGTTACTCATCGCACTGCTTCCGCTCCGCAAGTATGATGACCTAAGTTTGATCTTCTGCGAGGCATTATTTGGATGAACTAAAGCAGATCGATTGCACTGCAGAAGAAGAAAAAGGTTATAACAAAAACATATAAAATTGCAAAACATTAAAAAAGGAAAGAGCACGACCTGGAAAACAAAGAAGAAACAAAAAAAAAATACTAAAAAAATATTTCAATTCAAACACAGATCAATCGACACAGCTCAATTCCACCGCCAATTGCACTGAAAAATAAGGAAAACAGTTAAGAAAACGAAATGAAAAACAATGAAAGAAGAAAAAAATAAACTATACTCACGAAATGGTAAACGACACATCTCAATTCCAATGTGGATGTGACGTGTTGCACGCGTCAGTAATGCACGTAGCGTGTTTGGGTATGTCATGCTACAAATAACTACGCCATATTAATTATAGCGAATCTTTATTATAATTCACTTGCACACTTTACAATTATCGCCACTTGCAGTATTAGAGTTACTGGTTACACAATCTCTCAGCCAATACTTCTGTATCTCTTGGTGTCTAGGTTCCAACCTTCTTCAGCGGCAGCTATTCCAAGACTGACTGGGCGAATGAATTCAACCCCCTTTAATATCCTCGGCCGCTGCTATGCAAATGAGCCCTTGTT